>NC_056742.1:318690599-318793099 GCF_019279795.1 Protopterus annectens | reverse complement strand
TATATATATATATATATATATATATATATATATATATATATATAGATAGATCTAGGACATTTCACCGAAACCCATATCACCGAACACAAATCGCCAAAAGCACAATTCACCAAAAATACAATTCACCGAAACACATTTCACCGAAAGTGATATATGTCCTTGTTCCCACTGTAGTGCGACCCTGCAGTTGGTATATATAGTAGGGAGTGTGGGGGGTGGAGCCCCCCACATATTTAAAGTCATTATATTTAATATGTTTGGATAAGAGTAATATATTGCAATTGCAAGTATGCATGTATATAGTTTAACACATTTAAAATATGTGGGGGGGCTATGCCCCCCACAACCCCTCTGCTATATATACCAACTCCAGGGTCGCACTACAGTGGGGACAAGGCCATATACCACTTTCGGTGAAATGTGTTTCGATGAATGGTGTTTTCGGAGAATTGAGCTTTCGGTGAAAAGTGCACACTAATTTAACTTTCTGTGAAATGTGCATTCGATAAAATGTCCTAGATGTGTGTATATATATATATATATATATATATATATATATATATATATATATGTACACATATATGCATCCTAAGTATGCTTAAATGCAGTTTGATTTGTACTTGCTAAAAAACTGTTCCATTCTTTTTATAAAACACGGCTATTAAAAACTACCAGAGCCTGCAGCTGCTGTCTTCCCTTCCTAATTTTAACAATACTAAATTACCTTACTTACTTACTGATTGTTTTTGCGTAAACTTCCCACAGGTGTAGCCCTGCTCTATTTGCCCTTGCTGCACTCGGGCTCACTTTGCTCCCCTGCTCTGTCCCCGTTCTCAGCCACCCCCACTTCATCTAGATATACATTTTCTGGGCCCCACCCATAAACCATTGCACACACACACACACACCACCCAGACCACAACTAAGTAAACCAAACAACTAAACTTTCCATTAACCAGACTTCAACTAATTAGATCTAATAATTTAACCTATCATAAACCACCATTACTTGTCACTTATCAGTACTTAAATCACAACATCACCCCCCCATAAGATCATAAGCCTTTTACCCACTCACAAAACAATACTCATATAAATTATCAGCCACCCACTCTATTACAACCATCACACACTAAACTCTAGAACTCCAAAGTTCCCTAATAAAATGCATCACTTCAGTATGAAACACTTATACCTAACAGCCCTCCACATCACTGCAAGCTCACTGCTGTTACTCTTATATTCCCTTACCTCACATTATCCTCTACTACAATCCACCATACCTCCTCCCTGGCAAATGTCTTCATTACCCCACCCGAATAAACCATTAAATTATACAGTAGTAATAACGCTTTTCCTTACTTGCCCCATAGATTACCATTCAAACAAATTCCTACCAATAGCAACCACATCCCAAATCTGCCAAAAACACGCCAAGCTACTTAACAAGCTTGCCAAACTCTTCTTAGACCATATCAAGCATTTAAACCACTCTGGGAATATGCACCCTAATCCTGGTCCCAGTCCCCAGGTGTATATTATAACATCGAAAAGACCCAAAATTGAATGGCTTAAAGGCCGAAAATGCCAGACCTTGATGTTGCTCTTGTGGGGGGCTGTGCCCCCCCACACATCCCCTCTAATTATATATACCAACTCCGAGATCACACTACAGTGAGGAAAGGGCAAATTTTCCGATCTTCACTATACCACGATCTCACTAAAAGCACATCGTTGAAAGGCATTTCCAACATTAAAGCCATTCAGTGTTCAGCCTCTTCGATTTTGTAATAGGAACCCCCAGTCCCCTACATAATTTGGTAAGCAACTCTAACATTTTGAACCCTGGACTATTACACCAGAGAAACAGCTCCATAAAATCCTTGATCTGCATGCTCTACCCTCCCTCTATTCTCCTGATATTGTAATATTAGCAGAGACATGGCTAAAACCTGACAATAACAACAATAAAATCGTGCCCTCCAGATACAGTATTATAAGTAAAAACAGGAAAATCAGAAGGGGAGGGGGAGTATTGATCTTATTCAAAGATCACCTAATACTTGACTGTGTAGAATTAAGCATCCCTGACTTAGAAAATGCCGAACTTATCTTTGCCAAATTAAAAATTAACCCCAAAAAACACACATCAACATCATAGGTGGTTATAACCTACCAGGAAAGAATATTCCCACACCAGAAAACATTCTACACTGGATTTTAAATTCCCTCCCCCAGGAAACAGTCCTGATGGGTGACTTTAACACTGAGTGGATTTACTGCTCCTCTCAGAATCCAACATCCCATATTAACCTCCATGGATTCACCCAATAGATTACATCTCCTACAAAAGCTGACAAATATTCCAAACAACAGTGTATCCCTGACTGGATTCTGGTCAACAACCCCACCCTAACATCATAAGCAGGCTGTCTCCCTGACGGCATGAGTGACCATCAACCAACCTTTCTCCTAAGTACCCACACTCACCCAACCAAGCAAACCACCTACCTCTTACTCAGAAAAAAAAACTACAACACAAATAGGTTATCTTCACTCTAAAAGCTGCAACTGGGAGCCTCTCAGACAGCTACCTCTAGAAGATGCTAACTTCTTCAAAAACACTTTTTTAGATATACTGTAGTAAACTGCCCCACACCCCCTAGAACCATCAAGTTAAAGCTAACTAATCACCTTGGCTAAGTAAAGAATGTAGATCCATACTGAAAGCTAGGGGTTAGGCTTGGAAACAGTTTCATAAAAATAAAACCCACATCGCAAAACAAACATTCTTGGAACTGCAAAACAAAGCTAAAAAACTAGTAAAATTGGACAAAATCAACTACTATTACAATATCCAGAAAAAACACCACAATAACCCTTAAAAGTTCTGGTCTGCAGTTAATAGTATACTTCTACCAGGGAAATCTGCTACCCCCTCACCATCAACAACCAACAACTCTGATAACATTGCAACCCAGTTCAATAAATACTTTACAGAACTCTCCAATCCCTTGCAAATTCTTAGAGCATCTCCAACAACTCTGTTCCTTCCACACTCCAGCACAGCAGAAACTCTGCCCCTTCCACTCCCCTGCACACCACCAACTCAAGATAGCATCAACCACTTCTCATTACATCTAGTGTCTGTTGATATCATAAAAAAATACTTAAAAAACTGAAACCAACCACCCTAGCCACACACAGTCTCCCAGCTGAATTTCTGCAAATCGCAGCAGAAGCAATAGCATACCCAATAGCAGTAGTCATAAACAGATCAATGTCAGAGAGTCTAGTACCTGTTATTTGGAAAATCTCCCACATTCTACCTTTAAAAAAGGGAGGCAACTCCACCAAACTTACTAATTATTGCCAAATCCCCATCCTGTCACCCTTATCTAAAATCTTAGAGAAAGTCGTACATACCCAATTCATGGAATACCTTCATACACACAAACTATTATCAAACACTCAACACAGCTTTCGCACATCTGACAGCACCACCACAGCTTTAATGCCCTTTACTAACACATTATAGAAATGACGGGTAATTTGTATCTGACATGTTTTTGGACTTGTCAAAAGCCTTTGATATAGTAAATCACTATAAACTCATCAGTGTTCACCCCACCCTAAACCTTAGTAGGTCCAAAGCTACCTATCAGGATGACAGCAAGCCATCCAATGGCAACACCACCTTTCCCCTCTACTCCCAGTCACCTTAGGGATTCCACAAGGCTCCATCCTTGGACCTCTACTATTCTCTTTTTTCACCAACCAGCTCCACACGTCAAGCCTCAGTGGTGCAATATGCCCATCAAGATCCCCCTCGTCTTCCCTATCTTGCAATATCCTATCCAAAAGTAAAGTTATTATCACCCCAACAGCTCACATTAAACCGCTAGGTGTTGAAACTGACAATAATTTGAAATTCGATATTCACATAGCTCAAACCATTAAAAAGGTCCACAAGAAACTAGGTCTTCTATTCAGAAACAATTAATTTCTGGCAAGAAATACAAAAGCCACTATCGCTCACACACACCTCTTGTGAACTTTCCTGTATGCCTCCCCAATACTAACCAACCTCCGCAAAACTGATATAAACAAATTGAAACCTTGTTACAGTAAAATTGCCAGGTTTGTCACTGATACCTCATACAGGACACATCACTGTACATCTCTTAAACAGCTAAAATGGCTAGAACTTCCCCAACTGCTACATTTTAACCAATTAACCTTTGCCCACAAAATGCTACGTCATCCAGATAAAACCCCTGCACTCCAAAATCTTATACAACCATACACTGCTTCTAGAACTCTACGGTCCAGTAACAAACTCCTTTTAAACATTACCAAAGCTATCAACTCAGCTGGGGAATCACTCTTCAAATTTCTTTCCTAAAATAATGAATAAACTGCCAACCCCTATAACCTCCAACTGCACTGTACTACACACACACACACACTATATATATAATATATATATATATATATATATATATATATATAGATAGATAGATATATGTGTGTGTGTGTGTGTGTGTGTGTGTGTGTGTGTATATATATATATATATATATATATATATATATATATATATATATATATATATATATATGCGCACACACACACACACACATGTAAGTACTAGATTAGCTGCCCTTGCAGGCCATTCTAAGTTTAGCTAATTTCCCTTTTTATGCGTAAATTAACCTATCCCATTTGATTAGAGATTGTCCTTACCCATCCCATGCTCAATAATTACATCTTACCCCTAATGATAATAAGTGGAATCATATCATAAATAATTTGAGGGGACCCTTGCATGGAATAAAGCCACTGTCCATTAGTAGTAGTACAGGGGGCATTCTTGGGCTTAATTTTCTGTTTCCCATCCATAGATCCAAGTTGAGCTTTAATATGGAAAAGGATGAGTTTTGTGTTATGTGTCCATCCAAACTATTCTGTTGATGTTGCAGAAGAGGTTTATATACCTAGGCCTTCTCATTTTGACAAAACATTAAGTCCTTATTTACGGTTATTCCTAACAATATGGGTATTTAATATGTTAGAGAATTTCTAGTTAAGCACAGCACTTTTACAGCAAATACAATTTCACTGCTTTATTCTCTACTGGAGTTTGTTCTGCAAAATAATGTTTTCATGTTTGGGGATGATGTGATCATCAGACTTCAGGAGTAGCTATGGGCACACGTAGCAAATAGCTATGCTAACATAGTGTTGGCTATATGGGAAGAATATACTATTTTTGATTCTAACAAAAATTAATATTATAATTGTGCTTTAATGCACTGTAAACATTTTGTAGATGACATAGTATTATTGTGGAGAGGGAGCAAGGAGGCATTGGAGCTGTTTGTTGAACATCTACAAAACAGCACCAGCTTTCTCAAGTTTGAAATGTCTTGTTCAGTAGAGGAAATCACTTTCTTCGATGTTAAACTGGTGAATATTGATGGTAAAATTCATACATCTGTATATAGGAAAGAGGTACAAGCAACTAGATATGTAGATAATTCCAGTATGCACCCCACTCATGTTTATAAGGGTGTAGTAAAAAGTCAATTCTTGAGAGCCAGTAGGTTAAACACCACTGAAGAAGGGTTTGCAGCTGAAATTAGTACTATGACACAAGATTTTTTGGCAAGAGGTTATATTAACTAAGAATGTAGAATATGTTAAATCTGAAAGGCCTAGTGTGGTAAACCATATTTACTTAGAGAAGGCAATAATGCCCAGAAGAACAGCTCGGTGAGAGAAGCTGGGTTTAATAAATTAGGATATATGATGAAGTACAAGAGACATGCTAGGCAGATGCAGTCCATAATTAAAAGAAATTGGACTTAGTTCTGCTGTTAATGTTAGGAAAATAGTAGGAGAAAAGCCTTATTTTTTATATAAGAAAGAGAAGAACCTCAAACAACTTCTTTGCTATAAAGATTTTGGTAAAAATGAAGAGCTACATAGATTTAACAAGGGGACAGTCCCCTGCTATAACTGCACCTTTTGAAAGTTCATTAATATGGAAACAGGATTTATACATCCTATAACACAAGTTAATTTTATTTTTAAGGCGTTTGGGACGTGCAATAGTGAAAATGTAGTTTACTTGGCTAACTGTGAAAAATGTTTATGTTTTTACATTGGAAAAACTAACTGTAAATTCAAGGAGAGAATTGCATCCCACTTATCTGATATAAGAAGGGGGACTGAGACAAATGCACTTAGCAAGCATATTTTACATTGTGGAAATGAACATACATTTAAATTTAGGATACTGCAGCGAGTTTGCAAAAACAAGAAGGGGAGGGACATTGTGAATGCCACAGAGAGAGCAGAATACAAATGGATAAACTTTTTTAGATCTGATGTCTATCCAGGACTTAATAATACTAATAGTATTAAACCCATTTTGAAATTAAGACAAGCATATGTTAGAGTATTATAGTTGTCCTGTAGAACTTTTTAGGCAGTAATGAAATTTGTTAAGTTGACCATTGTTTTTAATGAAGTTTTTTAGTGAACTAGGCTTAGTCAACTATATTAATTATGTAAATTGTATAATTATATAATGTGTTTATGAGATATGTTATGTGATTGGCTGGTGTTCTATATTTATTCTGTGGTTTTAATGTACTGATTTATTCTTGAAAAGGGTTTCATCTCGAAAGCTTGAAGTAATAAACCTTGTTTTACATGGATGGTCGTACTGTGCCTTTTTGTTACTGGATTTGATTTCTTGTTGGTTCATCAGTATGTTTAGCTGTTCTACACCTGCTTCCTGGACATATGTAATAAATACCACTGGCTTGACAGCATCAGATGAAAAAGAATTTATGAAAAATGAGTATCTAATTGTGTTTTGTTTTTGATCGCTATGACTCAATAAGCAGATAAGTACCACATATGCAGCCAAATTCCATTTTGACAACTCCCATGCCGATAGATTCTGCATGAACTATTAAGCCATTAAAAAAGATGGAGCCAAAAAGGATGTATGGAAGATGTTATAGTGAATATATTAGTGACTTGAGTGATAACAAAGATTTATTATGTTTCAGACATAAAATTTTCAATGATTTTACTATGCAGAGTTTGGTTAAATTCTATTTTATTCTCAGATTACATGAAAACCTGAAGATTATGGATGATAACATTCTGGGTAGTAATTTTGTTTTGGATGATGTGTAAGAAATTAAATGAAATAAATAGATTATTCCAATTATTTTTTTTAAGTCTGGATTTGAATATTACTGTAAGACTCAACATTAATGTATCCATAATTCCTTCATCTAAAATGCTTTTCTAAATTAGCATGACATCTCCATGTAGATCCCTTTATATCCGTTTGGAAAAATAATGTGCAATGTCCAAGTTTCAGTGAAGTCATATGTAGTATAAATTTATCCAAGTATGATTTATAATTATTAAAATGTGATTAAAAATACATTATTATGATATTTAATTGTTATATTGAATCTTAATTAAAAAATGCATGCAGACTGGTCAGTTTATTTGTCCAGTGCTTTTAACTGTTCTGATGAAGTAAAATAACTGATTACATTATGCAACATAAAAAACATTTTAATACATCTTTCTTATTTGCTTTGTTATGTTCTGCAAATATGTTTTATTAGAAAATGTTTACTGCAGATATTTAGATGATGTTTTTCTTTTAACTGGGTCATTTAACTTAATACTAAGTAAACAAATTTTCCACGAGATTATAAAATGCACTATATTCTATGTTGATAGTTTTTAGTTTATGTCTATAATGTAAGTTTCAACCTAAAGTCTAATATTGAAGTAGGACATATTTATATATATATATATATATATATATATACACACACACACACACACACACACACACATATATATATATATATATATATATATATATATATATATATATATATATATATATATATGCATATTATTCACTGCCACCCAAGGAAGCCAAACCACTGCTGTTTGAATATCTATGATGTTTTTAGATCTTGCTCTCTTACACTAAATCAGAAGACAAAATCAAATCCTTGTATTTAAATTCTAAATAGGCTGGTTAAAGAAGATAAGAAACTATCCTGTCATAAAAATTAGATGCTAGGTCTTGGAAAATAAAGATTGTTGCTTAGATAATTAAGATTTTATGTTAATTGCAGCTTTTAGACTATGATTTTTGTCTTGCAGAAAAGGAAATTTGGCAGTCACATTTTTTGGTCCATTAGTAAAATAACTTATTGGATGAACAGACCTTCTCATTAAAGAGTTGTATTATTAGTTTGTATATTGAAAGCTCCTGTATGGATCGTTATCCCAGCATTCTAGTATATTCCAAAAATGAATATTTTATCTATGGAATATTGCTTTGAGATCAGCTACTTTGCCTGTTCTTTAAGCCCTTTTCATCGAAAGACACGCATTTTTAAATTATGCTGTAATGTTTTTTTGTTTATATTGACCCCAAATCTGAGTTACTTTAGTATTTGTTAAAAACTATAATTACATTTTTGTTGAAGCCCCTAGCAGCTCTAATATCCATTTTGTAAATGCCAACTTGGTTAGGGTTGCAGTAATGTTATTTCACTGAAGTTAGCCTCACTTCCCAAGGAACAGATTTCTAAAATAGCTGAAAGAACTGTTTTGATGCTGACCCTGTTGTACTTGGTTCTGTCTTGGGATCCAGCATATTTTTTTAATATTTCTTTCTAATACTGCCCTGGAAAACATGTATTTTTGCTTGCTATGGTAACATAGAATTTTACTAATTTCATTAAGTATTGTACATCCAAATTAGGCATCAGGAACATGCCCCCTCCCTAAAAAGTAAGTAAATTATAATGCTGAGGTAGAAAAAAACTTTGGATATTTTTAATTTAATTTGTTGAAAAGACTGTTTGTAGAGCATTTGGGAAATCTTGTTGTTCTCATAGACATAGCACAATCTTACACGCCAGTTTTAATAGGTGTGCCCTCCCCAACCTTGCATACTATAAGTATTTTATTTTGTAGGTCTCACAAACCTGTTGGCTGACTAATCCCATTTCTGTTATTTATGTTGTTAAAGTATTTAATTATGAAGCATTGTGTAATTAAAAATGCAGAAACTATACAAAGCAAATATATAATTGGCAGCAGGAGCAAGGATACTTCTGTGCAAAAAAATCAATAAATTAAGCATTCTTAATAAATTAAATATTAAAATTTGCCTCTAAAGTAAAATAAATTCTTACAAAAAGATGCATAGTAGTGCAGTACGATAGGTTTTGTCACTAGCTTTGAGTAATTTGTATGCATGAACTGGGCATTGTGTATCTGCTGATATAAAACAGAACTCTGAATGCTTTATGCTTGTGTTGTGCAGTGGAGACATGCAAATCAACTTCAATTCATGCATAACTGAGTCTTCACAATTCAGAGTTACAGACATTACAGCACCTTCTGTCAGTACCTAAAGCCCTGATTTTCAGATATTAAAGCACAGTACAGAATGATTCAGAGTGCAAACCCCAAATAAAGTATGCAGTGGTGTACCAAGGTAGCTGGAGAATCACAATTGGTTCATGCGCATTTATGTGTCTAGAAATAAATGTCTGCATGTACAGATATTTAAATGTCATGTAATAGGCATTGATGGAGCAATGTCATGGAGACACTTTCCATGTGGAGCAGCCCTCTATGTAACCATACAGCTATCTTCATATCCATTCATGGCTATAGAATCACCCAAGAGCTGATTTCCAGGACATTAATGAGATGCAAATGTGAATAGTGAGTGGCATGCAGACATACTCAATAAGGCATGCAAATGAGCATCAGTGTTACAGTGACATATGATGCTCTGACATGTCACCTAATTCTCCATTTACAGGTCTGCACAGTTCTGTCTGAAACGCTTGCAGCAGCACATGAGAAGCATGCATGTAATGGGTACCAACAGTCCGATATCCACAGGATATGGGAGTGGAAATATGCTTTGGTATGTAACTAATCAGTGAAACTAAGACATGCAGGATATTTATTTATTATTTTATATTATTTTATTTTACATTTGTTAACCGGGAGAGTCCGACTGGATACATGTCCATTTTCAGCGGAGGCCCGGGGAGAAAAGCTCCACGTATAAGCAAATAAGAATACACTATGTTGATATAATACAGTATGTTCACTTAAGTATTTTACACAAGAATAGGAGACATTTTAGAATATTTCTACTCATTGCTCAAGACATATAAAGAAAAAAATATTCAAAAAAGAACACAAAAACTCATAGTATAACAGACTTTTTCCTTTTAGGTAGACCTTTCGGATAGTAGTAGCAGGAATTAAATAGGATAATAAGACTAGGAATTATATAGAAAAGGGGATAAGAGGGAAGACAGAAGAGAGAAGTGGTAGTGGTACCGTCATTGGTCCTAAAGGGAGGAGGAAAAAACTTGTTTAGTTGAAGTCAGACTGGGCTTATACATTGGCATAGCCAGTGTATCTGAAGGTGGTGATTTAGTCTCTTTTGAAGAGTTTTATGGAGGAAATGGTGGTGAGGCTGGATGGAAGGGAGTTCCAGATTTTTCCTATTGCATTGGCAAAGAGGGCATCACCCCCTGAGTTGTTGGATTTTACCGTTTGAGCTAGTAGTTTGTTTGAGGAGCGTAAACTATTAAGATTGTTGTAAGGTTTGATTAAGTTTATCAGTGCAGGGGTTTTGTCAGATTGTTTAAGAATTTTAAATGCTACTATGAGTTGGCTCTGCTGTAGAAGGTTGGGGAATTCGATCCAACCCAGGCTTTGTAGGTTGGTACAATGATGGGTTCTATAGGGTGTGCCAGTTGCAAATCTTGCAATATGATTATAACAACATGCAAGTTTGTTTAATTCAGTAGTGTTAAGATTTGTGAAAATAGGGAAGCATATAAGAGGGTGGAGAGGAGATGGGAGCGGCAGTGGCTATTTTTGCTATTGGGGTAAGAAAGGATTTTATTCGATAGAGCGACCCAAGTTTTTTGTTTACGGTTTTAACAGTTTGATTAATATGGATATCAAATTTAAGTTTATTGTCAATGGTCACTCCCAGGAGTTTAGTGTGGGAGTCAGGGAGATGATTGTCCCATTTTGGATTGGATATGGAAGGGTGTGGGTATGATCTTGTGAGTGGGGTAGAAGATTAACAGTTTGGTTTTATTTGGATTCAGAATAAGTCGATGACCCAGTAGCCAATTTTCAACTGCTGTAAAGCATGATTGGGTTTTTGATAGTAAATTAACTGGGGATGAATCAGAACAGACTAACGTCGAATCGTCAGCATATTGAATGCATGTGGCATCTGGGATGGCTTTATAGAGGTCATTAATAAAAACAGTAAAGAGGAGAGGTCCCAGTATGGAACCTTGAGGAACTCCTATGGTATTAGATAGGAGACTAGAGAGACTGTTCTGCCAGAGTACAGCTTGCTGTCTATCTTGGAGATAGGCTTGAAACCAATCTAGGGTTATGTTGTCTAGATGGAGATTTTTTAGGGTATTGTGTAGTAGTTGATGGTTCACCATATCAAAGGCCTTGGATAGGTCCAAAAAGAGAGCTGACGATATTTTTTTGTTATTCCGGTTGAGATTAATTAATAAATGAGAGGAGAGCAGTGGTTGTACTATGGTGTGGCCTAAGCCATGTTGAGAACTGGAGAGTAGGTTGTTTTGGGTTAGATAGTAAAGGAGCTGTCGATGCACACATTTCTCCATGATTTTGGCCAAAGGTGACAATATGGCTGTGGGCCTGTAATTTGATAGTTCAGTCGATGAGCCTCCTTTATGGAGTGGTATCACATAGGATATTTTCCATATTGAGGGAAGTTTGGCTTCAGTCAAGGTACAATTGATAAGAATAGAGATAGGGTAAGCTATGACATCAGCAGCTTTTTGTAGATATTCGGATGGGAGAAGGTCAGCAGAGAGAGTGGTTGGTTTAAGTTTCTTCAGTAGTGAGCAAATATAGGCAGTGGGGACAGGTTGAAATTTAAAGATAGGTATGGACATTTGGGGGATATCTGTTAACTGGGGGCAATTGGTAGATAGCCGATTGGCAAGGGATTGTATTGTGTCCGTGAAGAAGGAATTAAAGGAATTGGCTACTTCCTCTGGGTTCTTATCTGATAGTTTTTCTGGGATAGGAGTTGAGCTTTTACCTGGGTGGAGTAGATTGTTTAAACTGGCCCAGAATTTTTGGGGATTGTTTTGGTGTTTGTTTTGTAGTTGGCAGTAGTAATTTTTTTTGTCTAGGGTTATTGTTTTTTTGGTCAGATTTCTTTGCTGTTGGAATTTAATGCGATCGAGGGGGGACTTGGTAGTACGCCATGTATTCCAGGTTTTGTTTCTTAGTTTGATTAAGGATTTGGTCTCCTTTGTTAGCCAGGGTGTTATTTTTGTTTTAATTCTAATTTGTCTTTTTGGGGCATTATCCTCAAGTATAGTTAGAAATGTGTTATTAAAATTTAATACTGCCTCTTCTAGTGGGAGAAACTTAAGGGATGCCCAGTTATATGATTTGAGTTCAGTCTGGAATTTTATGAGGTCAAAGTGTTGCCTGTTTCTAACAGATCTATACATGGGCTGATTCGAGTAGGTTATCTTGTTTTTCTTTAGGTAGGTGATGAGGTGATCACTGAGGTCATTTGGTAGGGTCCCTGATACATAGTTATGATTTTGACTTGATATAGTCTTGTTCAATCATTCCTTTTAAGCAGTTGTTTGAGATAATAGGCATATCACTCCTAAACATAATATAGGTTATAGTACTAGACTGCTAGGACATGATATGGACCATTTGTACCTATACTGTCTCTCCCAGTGTACATATGACTTATGGAGCACAAACAAATAGAGAGAAAATATGCTGTATCCAGTCATATTGCCTGACAAGCTGTGTGTCCCACCAGTGAGACTATGAAAAGTGAAGATATCAGTTGAGGTGTCATGAAGGATATTCTCTGCAAAAGTGTTACATAAACATATGTTTTGGGAACTTAATATAAGAAAAAGGACTGAATATGAAACAGTGATGTATCATTACAGCTACATTCTCACCATAACATTACGTCTGTGTTGGGGATTCAGAACCCCCAGTCATGATCCATTATATATCCAGATTATACTAACCAGCGGTTCTTGGTCAGTTTAGGCTGTGAGTTTGTACAGATTCTGACTTCACTACAATATATAGTGGCACTACAGTTCTGCAGTCATACTGACCTTGGCTCACTATACACTGTAGCAATAAAATGTAATTTCTGCACTAAACCAAGTACCAGACATTCTGTGCTGCACATGAATTCTTAAAAAAATATTGCATTTGTAATACATTAATCACTTGATCAGCCAGTGAAAATGAAATGATTATGTTTTTCCCCACCCTGTCACTCCACTAATCACTGAATAATACAGATTGTGTCACTATTTATGTTGGGTAGGTTTGCTAGTATGTAGTAGTGCCTCAATTTGGTATCATTGTGACAGTTTCAGACAAACTAGAGAAGCTCAGTTTCCAAGCATTAGCAACTTGAGTTTCGGATACATTTCTAAACTTGTATCAAAAGAAATTACTTTTTACATATTCAGACAGGAGAATCCTAGCTTCTGTACAGATTTACAAGTATGTTTACAACTACTAACATACAAGTAGGAAGAAAGACTGAAATAGCAACTAAAACAAAAAGGCACTTGGAGGAAGAAAACTGGAAAATTGGCAAGGTGACTTTTTTGTCAGTAAGCTAGGAGAATCTCAGTCTGGGAGTTAGGATCTGCTAAGGTAGATAACATGAAAGAAAGTGGTAGGGTGGGCATTCCAATTAACTTTTGCATTCAGCGTGGGTACCTTTTTCCTTAACTTGTCACAGAGGTATAGCTTGAAGACTTAAAATTCTTATTTGCAGTAATAGAATTCCTTCATTAACGATGTGACATCTTTCCATAGCAGAACTAAAGATGTTCTTCATCTCACATTGCTGCAGTCCTTACATATGGGTAGTCCGCTGTCCTCGGTCGGCCCGAATACCAAAGTATTAGGCTGACGTCGGTCAAAGCGCCTATCACTGACATCAGAACGTCAGGATACAAAAGCGCATGACCGACGTCATATCCTCAGTCTTTTTTGCCGCATGGTCTGATGCAGAAGCAGCGTTGCAAGTGCCGTTCGGCGTTCTGAAATTTTTCGACTTCGGAGTTTCAGACCGAATCCAAGTTGGCTAAGTACCCTGTTGGGGAATATTTTGATTTTTTCTTGCCTCAGTGTATTACCGGATGTCAGAAAAAGTGAATAATTGTATTTCTTGTGGGAAACAGATACCGCATAGGGATTATCATTCTTTGTGCATTCCTTGTTTGGGGCCTGAGCACAATGTAGTCGGGTGTCGCTTTTGTGCTAGGTTTAATAAGCGCACTATTAAGCGAAGGTTAGATTGTGCTAGGCTGGTCTTCGGTAAGCGGTGCAATTATAATATGCCGTTGGATACTCCGACGCCCGCTTCCACGAAGAAGCGCAAAGACAAAGCAGTTAAACCCAGGCAAGATGAGTCGTCCGTTCCGGATGCCGGTTCTTTAGAGGCTTCAGTGGAACCGGTGGTTCCGATGGAGGCTTCTCTGGAGTCTCAGGGGGAGACTTTGATTTTGCAGGATGTGGCCTCTCAAGAGGCAGGTCAGGCTGAAGGGGCTTCTCAGGTTTCTGTACTCCCCTCCCTTCCCAGGGTGGTTAGGCCCTCTCCTTCTGTTTCCAAGGCTTCTTCCAGAGGCAGGCCAGGTTTAGCTTCTGTTGGTGTCAGTCCTAGTTCAGCAGGGTCTGTACCTAAGAAGCACATGCTTAAAATGGCAGAAGATTTGATTACTCTGATTAGAGGTTCTATGCCCCTTCCTGATAAGAGGCCTAGGGTGGAGCCAGAGTTGGAAAGTTTTGAACAGGCTTCGGATGATTCAGAGTCTTCGGCTGAAGACTTGCAGGAGTACGCTCCTTATTCTGATTCTGATGCAGAAGATTCCACTCCTTCTGCTTCTCCTCCAGAGGATTTTTCTTTTTCAGAGACACTTCATTCTATGAGGGAACATTTTAAGTGGGAAGGTCAGGACTTCTCTGATTCACGGAAAAGGCTTAGGGAATTTTTGTTTTTACCTCAACGTAGGCCCTTAGCTATACCCCCTGTTCTGGATGTTGTGCAAGATGTATTTTCAGAGGCTTCACTTAATCCTGATAGGTATTACAGGGTGCCTGAGGCTCATAAATATCTCTATAAGAGTCCTAGGGCGGACCCAGAAACTATTAGTCAGGGACCTAAGGGTGTCAGGGCCTCTGTTGTAAAGAATCCGGTTCCTCTAGATAAAGAGGCCAGAGCTTTGGATAGATGGGGAAAGAAGGTCTATACATCTTCTACCTTAGCAATGAGGGCTTTGAATTGCCAGTTTCATATGTTGAAATATCAGAATTTTCTTCTTTCTCAATTGAAAGCTAAGGTGGATGCTCTGGCAGAAGGCATTGAGTGTAAAGAATTGCAAGATTTGGTGCATGTCTCTGAACAGGTGGGTAAGCATTCTTTACAGTGTGGTTTTGATGCTTTGCAAGCCTCTTCTAGGGTGGCTGCCACTGGTTCAGTTCTTCGCAGGCATGCCTGGCTTAAGGATCAGAATTTATCTGACCATGTTAAGACAAGGATTTTGGATGCTCCTTTGCAGTCTGAAGTGTTGTTTGGTCCACCTGTGGAGTCAGTCTTGAAGAAAATGGAAGACAAGGCTAAGTCTATGCAGACTGTGAAATATTTTTTGCAAGTTCAGCCTCCGAAGTTTAGTAGAAATTGGCCTGCTAAGGGGTGGACGTATCCTTCTTCTGATTCTCTGTCTAGGGGTAGATCTAGACATGGTAGGGGCAGAGCTCAGAGTTCCTTCAGACCTAGAACATGGAGTTCACCTGCACAATCTTCGAGTGAGGGCAGGGGCCAGTCCTTTCGTAAACAGGCCCAATGACCTACTTTTTCAGCTGCCAGATCCTTCTTGCCTGGCAGCACCTTTGGGAGGACGGTTGGCACTCTTCAAGGAAAATTGGATTTTAATTACCCAGGACAAATGGGTATTGGATATCATACACCAAGGTTACAAGTTTTATTTCCATACCTTGCCTCCTTTCAAAGGCATGCCAGACATTCCTACTCGGCTAAGACTAGAGGCTCACAAACAGATTTCTCTACTACTTCAAATAGGAGCTATACAACCGGTCCCTCTGCCAGAAGTGGGCCTAGGATTTTATTCTCGCCTGTTTCTAGTACCAAAGAAAGGGAACACGTGGAGACCAATTTTGGATTTATCTATCCTCAACACATATCTGGACATTCCCAAGTTCAAAATGTTGACGTTACAACAGCTTTTACCTCTGCTGGGCAAAGATCACTGGATGGTGACTCTGGATCTCAAGGAGGCTTACCTTCATGTTCCTATCAGGCCCAGTTGCAGGAAGTATCTGCGCTGGCTGGGACTTTTCATTATCAGTTCTCTGCATTGCCCTTTGGCTTATCTACTGCGCCCAGAGTGTTCACAAAGGTTCTGGCTCCAGTGATAGCTTTCTTCAGGCTAAGAGGAATACAAATCTATCCTTATTTGGACGATTGCCTGATTCTGGCTCAAGGAAAGGACGAACTTCTTCATCATTTACAGTATGTGATGGCAGTGTTAAGATGCCTAGGGTATTCTGTGAACGAAATAAAGTCCAGTCTAGTACCCTCTCAGGATATGTGCTTTCTGGGTGTGAGACTGAATACAGCATCCCAGATGGCCTTTTGACCCCGGACAAACAAAAGAATCTTTCTCTTTATTTCCATCAATTGTCTCGTCAGTCCAGGCTGACTGCAAGGACAGTCCTTCAAGCCTTGGGGTTCATGGCATCTTGTATTCTGGTACTTCCCAATGCCAAACTGCATATGAGGAAGCTACAATGGTATCTCAAAAATGTATGGACGCAACACTGCCAAAATATGGACACTGTCATTCAGATAATACCTTGCATTCAAAAGGAATTTTTGTGGTGGGCTCAGGAATGTCACCTAAACAAGGGACTCTCTGTGACCCAACCAGGGGCGAGTCAGATTCTAACGACAGATGCCTCAGACAAAGCTTGGGGAGCTCATCTAAATGGAAAATGGGTACAAGACACGTGGCCTGCCAGACTTCAACATTTACATATCAACTTGAAGGAGATGTTAGCAGTCCAATTTGCATTGATAGCTTTCAAGGATTTACTTCTTCCAGGGCAGGTGTTGATTCAAACAGACAACACAACTGTCATGTGGTACATCAACAAGCAAGGGAGGACACATTCATACCCTCTATGCAGACAAGCAATGATTTTGTGGGAGACTGCTCTCAGTTTACAGCTAAATCTTCGGGCAAGGTTTCTGCCAGGAGCACAGAACTCCTTAGCAGATGTGTTGAGCAGACAAATAATGGATCCCCACGAGTGGAAATTGGATCCGCATGTATTTCAAAAATTGACAGTGTTATGGGGAACTCCAGACATAGATCTGTTCGCTTCTCCACTAAATTACCAGTTGCCAAAGTTTTGCACAAAAAGGTTTCATCCCACAGCTTGGAAAGTGGATGCTCTCTCATTCAATTGGAGCAAGCTTCACGTGTATGCCTTTCCACCACTGCCTCTCCTCCCAAAGGTACTCCTGAAGGTCAGACAGGACAAGCCAACCATGATTTTAATAGCTCCGGATTGGCCTCGACAGCACTGGTACCCATTACTGAGAAGTCTGGTACGGGAGCCTCCATGGCCTTTGCCTTCGATTCCACACCTGCTGTCTCAGGAGAACAGTCAATTACTCAATGTCAAACTTCAGTCTCTGCATCTAACAGCCTGGCATATTCTGTTTTAAACCCTGGAGGGTCTCAGCTTCCACAACAAGTTTTGAATGTTATTTTGGAGGCCAGAAGGCCTAGTACAAGGAAAGTTTACGCATATAAATGGAGGAGATTTTTAATTTGGAGTACAGCAAAGGACTTTGATGTTTCTAAACCTAATTTAAGTGTTGCTCTTCAATACCTTACTGAGTTATTGGACAAAGGTTTGTCCTTCTCCTCTATAAAGGTTCATGCTGCAGCAATTTCTGCTCACTATGACTGTGACCCACCATTATTTTCTCATCCTTTGTTTAAGCAATTCCTTAGAGGGGCAAAGAATATAAGACCCCACGTAGAGCTCCTACTCCTGCTTGGGATCTCAATTTTGTGTTGGAGAAACTCACTCTACAACCTTTTGAGCCTGCAGCTACTGCCGAGTTGAAATATTTATCATGGAAGACTGCTTTTTTGTTGGCCATTACCTCTGTAGAAGGGTTTCTGAATTACAGGCCCTTATGGCGGTTGAGCCTTTCTTAATTTTCCACAAGGATAGGGTATCTTTGCGTACTAACCCTTCCTTTATGCCTAAAGTGGTTTCTAGTGTGGCTTTAAACCAAACTATTCATTTGCCTACTTTTTATGCAAACCCCCAAAATAAAAGGGAAAAGATTTTGCACACTTTGGATATACACAGACAGTTGCGATATTATTTGAGCAGAACTAAAGGGTTCAGGCAGTCTCAGCAGTTGTTTGTTTCATTTGCTTTGGGTTCTCAGGGCAAACCTGTTTCAAAACAAACTATTTCTAAGTGGATTGGTTTTGTATTGCTTTCTGTTACTCCCATCATGGTAAGGAGATTCCAGCTGGGATTAGGCCTCATTCCACTAGGGCTACTGCCACTTCTACAGCTTTTTAAGGGGTGGCTACTAAAGATATTTTGGAGGCAGCTACTTGGAGTTCAGTGCATACTTTCTCTAAGCATTACCACCTTCCACTTTACTCTAAATCTAGGGCTGGATTTGCCACTGCAATTTTACAGGGCATTTTGGCAGCTCCTAATGCTTTATAGTTTTGCCATCCTCCCTTACCTCTGCTTTGGGATTCTACCCATATGTAAGGACTGCAGCAATGTGAGATGAAGAACATAGTACAGTTTTGTACCTACCATAAATGTAGATGTTCGAAGATCCACATTGCTGCAGTCCAATTTACCCTCCCTCCTTCCCCTCTGTAGTTTGGGGTGGTTGTGTGGTTTGGGTTGTAAATATTGTAAATATGGTTAGTGCTGGGGTGGTTGGTTGTTCTTTGCTGTTTTTTGGCTTTGGCCTTTCTTTTTAGGGCCTTCTGACATCTGGGGCAAGAAAAGACTGAGGATATGACGTCGGTCATGCGCTTTTGTATCCTGACGTTCTGATGTCAGTGATAGGCGCCTTGACCGACGTCAGCCTAATACTTTGGTATTCGGGCCGACCGAGGACAGCGGACTACCCATATGTAAGGACTGCAGCAATGTGGATCTTCGAACATCTACATTTATGGTAGGTACAAAACTGTACTTTACAGGTGAGAATCAAACAAGTGTGCGTTTTAAAGTTAGGTATTCCCATCATTCCTGGGGGAATTAAAATATTCATTCAGACCCATGAGTGCAGACAGCTAAAGCCCAAGACTCTGAATACCACCAACATTGTATTTAGATTATAATTTTCTGTCAGTATAAAGTCCCCCACACAGGCAGCTTTGCTATTTTACCAAATGCTTTACTATTATTAACTATGATTTTTTTTTTAATTTGGATGTAAAGGCTACCCCATTTGGGCATTAAATGGCTTTATGTGTCTCCTTCTAGAGTAATACATAATGGCTATTCTAACGCTGCTTTGCCTGCAAGTGTAATAGTTAGAATTCTTTGTATTCTTAGCACTTGTAAAGTAACTAATTCTCGTCTGCTGTATTCGTTTCTAACGCTAGGTGGAGAAGTTCAAGGATGAAATGCATAATCTCAGAATGCAGCTATCGCAGCAGCAGTCTGGCATGGATGCATCAGAGAGACGGCTGCAGCTTAAAGAAGGAATCGTCAGGCAGCTAGAGGAAGAGAGAGCAACAGTTCTGCAGCACCTCAAAGAGCATGAAGTAAAGGTAACATCTGCAAACTGCAAACTTTTTTTTTGGTGAAACAGTGTTTCCATACAATGAACATTTCCTCATTTCCTGGGGTTTTCTCTAGTTCCTGCAGGAAGAGGATAAAAGGAAAGTTTTAGACCTTGAATGTGAATCACTTAAGCTGATGCTGCAGAACAGAACAGATGAGGCTCAGCAGGCAGAGGAGCAGTTACAGAAGTCACAGGATGCAGCTCAGCAGATGACACTGCAAATGCAAGAATTCCGATTAGAGAAGGAGAAGGAGGTACGTAATTAGTGCCTGCATGGATCTGGTGCCAGTTGTGTGATTAGTGCCTGCATGGATCTGGTGCCTGAATGAATCTGGTGTCAGGCATGTGATTAGTGCCTGTAAGGATCTGGTGCCAAGTATGTGATTAGTGCCTGCATGTATCTGGTGCCAGGTATCTGATTAGTGCCTTTAAGGATCTGCTGCCAGTTGTGTGATTAGTGCCTGCATGGATCTGGTGCCAGTTGTGTGATTAGTGCCTGCATGGATCTGGTGTCAGGTATGTGATTAGTGCTAGCACGGATCCGGTGCCATGTTTTGTGATTAGTGCCTAAATGGATCTGGTGTGTGATTAATGCCTGCATGGATCTGGTGCCAGGTATGTGATTAATGCCTATATGGATCTTGTGCCAAGTATGTGATTAGTGCCTGCATGGATATGGTGCCTGGTATGTGATTAATGCCTGCATGGATCGGCTGCCAGGTTTGTGGTCAGTGCCAGCATAGATCTGGTGCCAAGTATGTGATTAGTGTGCCTGCATGAATCTTGTCCCAAGTATGTGATTAGTACTTGCATGGGTCTGGTGCCAGCTGTGTGATTAATGCCTGTATGGATCTGGTGCCATGATGGGGAGGCCTACAGTCCTAAATTAATCTGCCTCAATGGTTGTTCCAACACACTTGTTTTTCATTTAGATTTGTATGTATGCATCATGGCTTTCTTCTTTTCGGTTCTCTTTCTTGTTTCACTTTCTTCCCTTGGTTGTCACAGTAAACCATGCTGCATGTTGCACCAGTTACCTATGGGATGATATCCACCAATTTCTAGTTTGTTTTTGGTTGGGAGGAGCAAAGCCAATGGCTATCTGTTGAATACTTTTTATCAAAATTACATATACCAAAACTATCTTATTAAACTATATTTTGCAGAAATTGGTTAAAATGATGAATTTGTGGCTTATCTACTCTACATTGATGCCACTTCTGTTGGTAGTCTTCTTTTCAAAAATGTAACAGTGCATTTAACCACAGCATATTGTATAGTGTGAGCTGCTGATGAAGTTTTGAAGGGTTTTTGCCTGATTCTCAACTCTGGTGTTATCATGGAGGTGGTATATATAATTTAGGTGGAGGAGGGTGTGGATGCAAGTGGCTTGCTCTCTGAAAAAAGTTTTGTTTTTATTTTTGTGTGTGTGTGTGTGTGTGTGTGTGTGTGTGTGTGTGTGTGTGTGTGTGTGTTTGATTATGCTTTTTGACTGACAAGTTTTGGACTGTATCTTTTGGAAACCTGTCAACTGAAATGCTGTCTCTTGATAGAATATAGGTAAACCACAACTATTATTTTTGTATGACACAAACTCTGCTGCACCTATATACCTGTAATTTTAGATATTGCTTCTCTGAGCTCATACTACCTCAGAAAAGAGGGAATGCTAAGATGTTAAGTTGTCTATCTCGCCTTCATTCTTGCTGGATGGGTTCGGAGCTGATCCTCGGCTCCGACTCGGCCAATACTAAAGCTCGAGAGCTAATTCCACCGGCTCGAGGCTCCCCTATATCCCACAATGCTAGGCGGTAACTACTCAGATCTCGTTTGCCGCTTAGCTGACGAGGTGCTTTTCTACCGGCTCTGGCAGGTTAGTGAAGAATTTAATTCTAAATTTTTCAATTCTTAGACCCCTAGTACCCTTTTTTACTAAAACCTTTAGTTTTAAATTCCTTTTTCCTGGTTCGACAACTTTGTTGCCCTTATTCCCTTCTTTTATTCCCCTTTTAGTTTTAGGCCTTAGGCCCTTCTAGTCCCCTTGTGTGACTGGTAATTTATTTTTAATTAAGGCCTGTGTGTGTGTGTGTGTGTGTGTGTGTGTGTGTGTGTGTGTGTGTGTGTGTGTGTGTGTGTGTGTGTCTTTTCTTGGACCTTTTATTATGTCTAAGGAATCTAAGGTCTCAGGCTTCAAGAAGTGTGACTCGTGCTGTCAGAAAATGTCTCTGACAGACGGTCACACTTCTTGTGTGTATTGCCTGGGACCTTTGCACCTGCAGGATGCTTGTGCTGTTTGCCATGGTTTTAGCCCTAGAGTCCTGCAGGAACGCAAGAATAAATTAATCTTGCGTGGCTTATTAAAGTCTGAAGGCCCCCCGACTCAGTATGTGTCGGGGAAGCCTTCTAAGACTTCCAAACAGTTGGCTCCGATTTCTGAGTCGACTTCTGGAAATGTAAAGTCTGCTTCGACATCGGCTCCGGCCGGAGCCGATGTTTCCAAGCCTCATACTGTTACCTCGGCTCCGGCTGGAGCCGAGGTTGATAAAACTCCGTTGGCTCCGATACTCTTATCGGAGCAACCTTCTAGGAAGAGATCTAGATCCCCCTCTATCGGCTCCGTGCACTCGGCACCAGGATCCCCTCTTCTTTCTGAATGGAGCCATAGAACACATTCCTCACAGTCTTCCAGGCTATCTGACCACGATTTGCAAGGGGTAGTGAGTAGACTTCTCAAGTCCGAGGCACTGGCCCAAATGCTGCATAGTCCGACTCAGCAGTCAGTGGCTATTTCCGTTCCCCAATGTATTCCTCCTCCGACTCCTTTGAGTTCGGAGCCAGGGCTCGTCGGAGCCATGACTGTCAGTGCGTTGGATCCGATACCTTCCCTTTCGGCTCCGTCGTCTGCTCCGATCTCCTCCTTGGAGGGATCTCAGTGCCGAGCTTCCCTCGTCGGCTCCGAGGGGGCGAGTGGCATCAGACCCTTGTCCGACCCCGCTCTCCCTCTCGGGGCTTCGGCGCTGGTGAGTTCGGCTCCAACATCGGCCTCGGAGCCGTCCCTGTCGGTGCCGGGGGGGGTCCTTGTCTCTTCGGAGCGGGGACCTCCGGCCTTGCCTGATAGGGGTGCCTTCGAGGTCATGCGGAGCATGCTAGAACCAGGGTCTGCCCCACAGTCAGCTCCGTCAGCCCCTCCATCTTCAGTGCCTGCAGTGATTTCTACCCACCCCCTTGCATTAGACCGCAGAGAGCCAACTCCTCAAGTTTCCCCAACTGGGAATTTCCTCCTCTTCCGAGGCCTCTCCTGACCTGGTAGGAGATCCCCCTAGGAAGAGGCAGTGCAAGAGGAAGCACATTGACTCCCCTGAGTCTATCACCTCTGACACTGACTTAGAGGAATCTGAAGGTTCCCCTCAATCCCCCTCTGAGGATGTCTCCTTTGCTGACATCCTTGAGATCCTGAAACAGAGGGGGAACTGGCCAGCCCTTAACCCTTCGGAGGATGAGTCAGTGTATCTTGAGGCGTTTGGCTCTCACCCTTCTACCTCCTGGGTGTCCCCTCCCTTTGACCCCCTTATGGAAGTGGTGGCAAGGAAGGCCTGGACGGCTCCTGATTCAGTGGAACCCACCCCGAGGAGGCCATCTAAGTTTATTACTGCCCCTAGAGATAAAGATTTTTTATCCAAAGGTGTCCCCGTTGATGCCATGGTGGTGGCCGCGGCCACTAAGGAGTTAGCCGATCCTTCGGTTCCTGTCCATCCTCCTAATAAGGAATCTAGGACCATGGACAGGTACGGTAAGCGGATGTTCTCATCAGCGACCTTTTCAATGTGGTCGCTGAACTACTTATGCCATTTCACTCGTCTCCAGAGAGATTTACTCAAGGATATGAGTGAAGTGATAAAGGATCCTACAGCTGAGGGGTTCCAAGATAGAATGAACTCCCAGTTGGCAACCCTGAATTCCATCGTTAACTCCACCATGCGGCTTATCTCATATGCTGTGGATGGGGCGAGTAGAGCCGCAGACACAGGTGTTGCCTTACGACGTCACACCTGGATGCGGCTGTGCAACTTTGCGGACCCTTTCAAGGCGTCCTTCACCAATTCTCTCTTTGATGGATCATCCTTGTTTGGTCCACAGGTGAAGGATACATTGACCAGGTGTGAGGTAGAAGGTAAGACTCTCTCTGCCGTAGGAGTCTGTTTTTCTACCCCTTCTAGACCCTATCCCAAAGGTCAGAGGGGAGGAAAGATGTGGTTCCGTAAACAATCCCAGGGAGTCTCATCTGACGCACAAGGTCGATTCCCCTCTACAGGCAGAGGGGGGAATAACAGTAGACGCCGCTCTAGAGGCAGAGGAGGTCTGCAAAACCAGGGTAGTAGAGAAACGTTCTCTGATAAACCCTTTCAGCATCCCTGAGGGGCTGCCCGGCTGTCCACCTTCGGAGGTAGTCGGGGGAAGGTTATCCCTGTACCCAAAAGCCTGGCTTTCCTTTACTCAAGACAAATGGGTACAGTCAATCATATCCAAAGGTTACAAAATTCCCTTTATTCACATCCCATCCCAACCCAAAGGATCCCTTCCAGACATTCCACCCAGTCTAAGGGAACAAGCAGCATTAGAAATTTCAAAGCTGCTATCAAAAAGAGCTATCCAATCAGTCCCAGCAGACCAGCAAGGATCCGGAATCTACTCCAAATTCTTTTTGGTACCAAAGAAAACAGGGGACTGGAGACCCATACTGGATCTCAGCAACTTAAACAAGTATGTCACGAAAACAAAATTCCGGATGGTCACGCTACAGTCCATTCTACCCTTCTTGGATCAGGACAATTGGATGTGCTCGATAGATCTTCAGGACGCGTACTACAATATCAAGATGAACAGACTCCAGAAGATTTCTCTGCTTCAGGCTGGGAGCCAGTCACTACCAGTTCAGAGCCCTGCCCTTTGGTCTCACTACAGCCCCCCGTGTGTTTACCAAATGCATGGCAGTGGTCGCGGCTCACTTGAGACGTCAAGGATTCCAGGTGTTTCCATATTTAGATGACTGGTTCCTTACCGCCACCACCAGACATCAACTTCTTCTATCCAGGGACTTCACCATCCAAACTTGCCAAGCTCTAGGCATTTCAATAAATTTTGAAAAATCTGCCTTGTCGCCTTGTCAATCTATTACCTTTATAGGCGCCACCTTAGACACACTCAATCTTTCAGCCAGACTCACAGAGCAGAGAGTGTCAGACATTCGAAAACAAGTTTCCCTTCTCTTACAATGCAACAAAGTCAAAGCCAGACTAGTTTTGAAGGTGTTAGGACTCATGGCAGCAGCTATTCCCCTTCTCCCCTTAGCTCGCTTCCACATGAGGATCCTCCAATGGATTCTGTTTACTCAATGGTCCTTCCAACAGCTCCCGATGTCCCATACCATATTGATAACTCAATCATGCAAGAATCAACTGTCTTGGTGGATCACATCACCTCAGGTTCTCCGAAGAAGACCCTTCACTCTTCCCCCCCAGTCGCCACGTTGACAACAGATGCCTCCCTGATCGGGTGGGGGGGGCATTATCAGGGCAGGACAGTCCAAGGCACGTGCCAACCTTTCGAGTGCCACTTGCACATAAATGTCTTAGAGATGAGAGCAGTGCTTTTAGCGTTGCAAGCCCTTCACGACTCTCTTCCCACTGGGACTATTGCAATTCAGACGGACAACATGTCCGTAGTGTGGTACATCAACAAACAAGGCGGAACCAGATCATACCCTTTATGTCGAGAGGCACTCAGACTTTGGCAATGGGCGATCTCTTCTCAGCGTTTTCTGATAGCAACGCACATTCCCGGGAAATCCAACGTGATTGCAGACAAGTTGAACAGGGCAATTCTCATGCCCCATGAGTGGTCTCTGAAGAAATCAGTTCTAGAAGAAGTATTCCTAAGATGGGGCCACCCTTGCTGCGATCCTTTTGCTACTCCCCAAAACAGCAAGTGTCATGACTTCTTCACTCTCTTCCCGTTACCAGGCCATCCCACCAGAGACGCTCTAGTCCACGATTGGCCCCGGGGACTTCTATATGCTTTTCCCCCTTTTCCACTCATATCTCAACTAATTCAGAAAGCCATCGCTTTGAGAGTGACAATGATCCTCATTGCCCCTTACTGGCCTCGACAGATATGGTTTCCGTTTCTTCATCGTTACCTTTTGGAGCAGCCTTGGCATCTGGACCCAGTACCATATCGGGTCAGCTGCACCAATCTCTGCATTCTCTAAACCTCACAGAGTGGTTTCTCCGATTCCGACCTTAGCCAGGCTTCCCTCAATATCTCGTTCGGTCCGAGATATCTTGATAGCCTCTCATAAATCTTCTACCCGGAAGATTTATAGTAGCAAATGGAAACACTTCTCTTTTTGGGCAACATCAAAAAACATAGATCCCTTTACTGCACCTATCCAGTCTATTCTAGACTTTCTAGCAGAGCTCTTTCATTTAGGATCATCTGCATCTACCATTAGAGTTCAACTGGCTGCCATATCTAATTTTCATGTAGGTGTCTCGGAGTCTAGCATCATGGCTCACAAACTCTGTAAAGCCTTTTTAAGGGGCGTATTTCTTCTCAAACCTCCAATCAAAGATCCCCCGCCTCAATGGGATTTGAACTTGGTTCTGGCATCCTTAATCCTTCCCCCCTTCGAACCGGCGGCTTCATGTTCTCTGAAGTTGCTTTCTTGGAAGACACTTTTTCTGGTAGCTATAACTTCAGCGAGAAGGGTATCTGAACTCCATGCTCTGTGCAGTCGTCCTCCTTACTTAGTGTTTCACAAAGATAGGGTATCCCTCCGTACTAATCCATCCTTTTTACCTAAGGTTTCCTCTCAAGCAAACCTAAACCAAATTATTGATCTCCCCGTCTTTTTCCCTGACTATTCAAACAGGTCGGAACAAAAGCTACATTTTCTGGATGTTCATCGCCAACTTAGATATTACTTAGACAGGACTAAACAATTCAGGAAATCTGATCAACTGTTTCTGTCACTAAAGTATCCCTCTCTAGATGGCACACCTCTACAATTACCTTCATCTATGAGATCAGACATCAAAAACTACCTTCAAGACCTAGAGCTCATTCAACTAGGGCATTAGCTACATCCGTAGCTTTTCAGGATAGGCTGCCAATAGCTTCCATTTGTGCAGCAGCCACCTGGGCTTCTCCTCATACCTTCATTTCACATTACAAATTTGACATGGTCTCCAGAAACCGTGCCAACTTTGGTTCCACTGTTTTCAAGAGTCTGTTCCGATAGGCCACCCGGGATAAGGTGCTAGGGACGCGGTCCCATCCAGCAAGAATGAAGGCGAGATAGACAACTTAACATTAAGAAGTTATGTACCTACCATAACGTTCCATGTTAGTTGTCTTCTCGCCTTCTTTCTTGCGTCCCACCCTCCTTCCCCCAAGCCTGGACAGACCGATAGGAATTCAGTTTGTGATCTTCCTCTGGAAGTCGTCATTCCCACACGTTCTTCCACCTCCTTTTCTCCTTTGTTAGGTCTGCGTTACCTTTCACTCAGGTTGTTATTGAGGTGGGTTTCCCTTCTCCATTCTATGGAGACTAGGGTTGCTTGGTATAGCTATCAAACGAGATCTGAGTAGTTACCGCCTAGCATTGTGGGATATAGGGGAGCCTCGAGCTGGTGGAATTAGCTCTCGGGCTTTAGTATTGGCCGAGTCGGAGCCGAGGATCGGCTCCGAACCCATCCAGCAAGAAAGAAGGCGAGAAGACGACAACTAACATGGAACGTTATGTTAGGTACATAACTTCTTATTTTCTCTCTTTCTGGATCTTGTGCAGCCCTGGAGAACTAATATATAATTAAAGTGGATTTAAATAATGCAGGACAAATTTTACATATTTAGCAAAATACCTTTCAGTATATTACTTTCACCAAATGTAATTTTGATGAAATGTCATTCATTCGATAGCTATGAACTTTCCTCTTATTGTAAGTACAAATTTAATATATCAGCCAGTATTTGGTCCATATTTTCAAAAGCAGAATAATGTAGTAGGATTCAAATATGCAGCCATATGTAACCTGATAAATATAGAGACCAGGACACTGCAAGTACATTAATGAAACATTCCTCCAACCAAAGCCATAACTGCATTCCCAACAAGTTGAGTTGTGGAAAATGTGGCATTAGGGCCATCATTTATGTAGTGTTTCCATGTTCATCAGCTTTCATTTGGTTTCTGCCACATCTTTGCTCTAAAAACATATGTGTCATGGTAGAATTTTTTCGTAAACTGTGTGCCTGTATCATCATAACTGAACTTCACCTAAACTGCAAGTTTGTAAATAAAATATTCAAAATAGTGTAAGCCTGACAGATTTTTTATTCTGCAATGTAGGAATAGTAGAACAGTTTGAAATAACCTTACAGTAATAAAAAGGAATCTGTGCCAAGTATTATGACCTCATTGCTCTGGTTTTATGTGAAGGGTTGTGAGAAATGTTTGCTATATTTATAGCATTGCCATTACAAGTGTTTTGCAATTTTTTAAATCTTTTATTTGCTATGACAGCAGCTCAGAGGAGTTACTTCAAAAGTATACTGACACCATCAGTTGTATAAAATCTAAGCCAGTTCCCTAACAAGAAGTTGAGTATTTTGTTATCAACATACATAATTATGAACACAAAACAGTGATATGTCATCACTACAGACAAATTTAATGTAAAAAGAAAAATCAGTATAAAAAAGTTGTTTTCGTAGGAGAGCAAGCCCACCACCTTCCCTATGCCAGTTATATATACCATCACTGAGACCAGTACATCTCAGGGAAGGAGTAACCACAGGAATACTGTAACACTGATCTTCCAAATCAAAATGTGCTACTTACAAACACATAAGAGTTTTGCTTATTAGTGTGCAGATATCAAACCTGGCATCCGTCTTACACTTAAAATGGTGCACATTTGATCCCTTGAAAAAAGTCCTTTCACTCTGAACAGACATCCGAATATTGTAACTTACCTAATTTTTGGTAAGTCTGATGTTTCCACTCAACATACAAGGCCCAAAGAATCAGCACAATATGAAGTCAGAGACTTGTTATACTTGCAAAATCAAAAGACTTGTAAATAGTTGCATTATTATTATTATTATTATATTTTTATTTATGTTTTGCCTCTGTGCCTGACAACCATCAAGACTCCCCTCATGAGACTCAGCTCCTTGTTCCCAATACTAAAGAATATATCCAGTGCATTACAGGGTGAGCTCATCATCCCAGCAGCCATGAGGGTTATTTGTGTCCTCTCTCATAACCGGTAAGGATGTGAGTAATGGGAACATTTGATTTTATGCGTAATCCATACTTTGTGTTGATGTGAACTTTTGCATCATCACAGGGACTACCAAATACCCCCGTGCTGCACTCTTTTACATGCATAGACAAGGCCAACCATCACTAGCTTGGGTAACCACAGCTCACATTCTTGTTGCGGCAGTCTCCCACTTTGTACATTTTTGGGCCTCTGCTATTACCACTGGGTGGCAGAAGAGTCAGTCCAGAAGCCACCACACCCTCCTTCCAGGCTGGGTGGGCCATAGCCACTCATTTCCCATCCTCCCCATCTGTTCCAGCACTTGGGCCACTAGTCATACCTAAGTTGTCCTGATCACCATCAGGGTTTTGTAGCACTGAACCACAGAGCCAGGCTCACAGTCAGGGCTTTGTTGCACTGTACCGCAGCGCCAGGCTCACAGTCAGGGCTTTGTTGCACTGTACCTCAGCGTCAGGCTCACAGTCAGGGCTTTGTTGTACTGTACCACAGAGCCAGGCTCACAGTCAGGGTTTTGTTGTATTGTACCACAGAGCCAGGCTCACAGTCAGGGCTTTGTTGTTATATCCCCAAAAGGCATGCCAGTAATGGAGAAGTGCATGGCTTAACAATGAGACTCCAAAAAAAAACAAAAGCCAGCACCACATAATCAGCATCCATAATCTTCATATTTCATTGCATAATAGCACTAGAGCCAGGAAACAGACCAGTTTCGGCTAGCAAACCTTCTTCAGTGTAGTACACTTCATTTTTTTTCATTACTAAGGCAAGTTGCATTCCAGAATTTTCCTGAAAAAATGGGAAAAAAGTATCTCTGGATATGAAGGCCCAGAATAATTTTTTGAAGACAGAGTTGTGACAAAGGAGTATAAAAAGCACACATAAGCCTAATAGCTAATAAATAAAAATGGTCTGTTTAGACTCCCCCCAAATAAAAATTCAAAACCTACTATAGGAGGATACATAGTGGTGTCATAAGTGTAGACACAAGTGCCTTATTTTATAATGTAGCAGTGCTGCTTGCAGTTCCAAAAAGTCAGACTTCAGAGCTGCCAAGACTGAAAAGGTTTATTTTCATTGGCTTTTTCACTTTAGGTCAAAGCATATTACTTTGATCTACATGTTGTCATCCAGAGAGCATCAAGCATCCATATTGGTGACTACCCAATACAGAAACGTAGGAAATTAAGAAGTTAAGTACATAAAGCTGAAATGTGCACTGTGACTAAGGGTGAAGTACATAACTCTGCCAACATCTGACTGGCATGGTGTTTGGTTCACATCAATGCCTGGAGCAGGTATGTCATGGGTTTAAGTCTGCATGCAGGACTTTTTTACTTTTTTACCTTATGTGTAGTTCTTTCCATTTTGATATTATAATGGCACATTAATTATTTTGTTAGTTATTTATTCAGTATTTAGTTTGTTTAATTATAATTTTAGTAAAGACTACAAGGTTTCTCATGCAAGGACTGATCCAGCCTTTCCTAGGCTGACCTGCAGCCTTACGTTCTTAACTTTTTCTTGAGTTCTTACTTTTCAATATTTTGAAGAGTTGCTGATATTGCTGTTTAGTGCTCTCTGAATGATAACATACAGATCAAAGTAATAAGCCTTTATCTAAAGTTAGGATGTCTATTTATCAAGATGCCCCCAGAGCAGTGCTCATGAGATAAGAAGCACAAAATGTTCAATTTAACATTATAGAAAGAAATGTGGATTACTTCTAGTACGTAAGTTGTTTGGGAAACAAATGCAGTTTGTTTTAAAGAACATGAAGTAATGCCAGATTACCAGGTATGGCGAGGTTCACACATTTAAAAGTGTTAGAAATGGGTAGTGCACTCTTGTGGCTACATAGCAAATGCAGTAATGCATCAGAACTTTGCATTAATCAAACATAATTTCAGGGAGCTAGGATCTCTAATTCCTTCTTGTTTTAAACTGCAACAATCAATCAAACCCGTTGTAAAGTGCAGGGAAGTAACTTTGGTTTTAACGCTTATATGAGTTTGTGTGTGTGTGTGTGTGTGTGTGTGTGTGTGTGTGTGTGTGTGTGTGTGTGTGTGTGTGTGTGTGTGTGTGTGTGTGTGTGTGTGTGTGTGTGTGGAGTCTAGGTACTTTGCTTGGAGACAAACAATAATCTCAAACAGTATGCTGTCCTTTCAACATATATATATATATATATATATATATATTTGTAGAAAATGGAATGTGACTGCTGATACTAGATGCTGGAGAGGAATTGCATTTAGTAGATGACTGAGTAATGATATAAAAGAATAATGGCTAAAAGAGAAGCTTGTGAAATAAATAACCTCTAATGCTGTGATTAAAATATTTTTCTTTTGTAGCTATGTGAAGCTAAATCACTTTTTTACTCTTAACGGAAGTCTCAATCTGCACATCTTTAGTAATTTCAAAACTTGTTAATAATTTTACTAACGTTATGGAGTTGCTTTTCAAATGTATACAAACTGTTATCTTTTTGAGCAAGGATTAAATATAGCAGCATAGCAGGTTAAGTACATCACTGATCTCAGTTCAATGCAGTTTTTTTTTTGTGTGTTGTCACAGAAAAATTGCAGAAAGCTTGACACTGTTTTTTTCTTGTGAACCAATGAATTGCTAGGTGATACTACTTTAGGTTTATAAATAGAGTGCATTAAACCTTAGAAGCAAAGTGCTTTAAACAATGGTACCCATGAATACAGACGGATCCATGTCATTCATAAACTGCAACAGATAAAAAGGCATAATTTATTTCCATTCAGACATAATGCAGTAATAGTAACAAAAAAAAATAGTCACACAAAATTGATAACAGTCATGTTGAAGACCTTTGCAATGAAGTAGAGTTTTAAAGTGAATCCAGATTGAAAGTGGTTGTAGTCATTGCTTAAACTTTAAAACCGTAATCTGAATTACAGCTGAATAGCAGTGAAGATTAAGCAGTCAAACATGTGGCTTATAACTGAATGAGGAAATGTAATTTTTACTAATAAATTAGGAATATTGTCCATATACCCACTCTGCCTAAGTAGGTAGTGATGCTGTACTTGGCAGGCTCATTTACTTACATCCCACCTTCTCTTAAAGAGCACATGCTTGCAGTTATGACCCACAGAAGTTACTGATGCAGTAGGGTGCCTACAACCCCCCTCCTTCCTCCCATAATAGGTGTACCAACTTTGCCTGCTTTCTCATACTCCTCCCAGGACATCTCCTCCAGTGCTTGGAGTAGTACTCGTTCCAGGGCCATCTGGGCTATAGCCAGAAATTTATATCTGTATGCCACATAGTTGGCTTTGCATTTGAAAGTAAATTAAAAGGTACTTTAATTCAGAAGAGATGCCAAAGAAAGTCAATAGCAGATCATTGACATATAGTGGAGTTGTACCTGCAGCTTGCCTTACCTGCTAAAGCTGAAAGTGAGAGAGAGCAATAAATTCATCAGGAATCATGAAAAGTAGTCTGAGTGTAGAATGAAGTGCAAGGTGGAAGATGAACTGGTTAACTAGAACATCAAGTGACCTACAGAGAGGTGTGTTCTTAGCTGTTGTGTTTCTAATATACAGTATTCACAATGGTGAACTGAAAACTAAATTCCCATATATTGAGGACAAAAGAAATTCAAATAGTGTAGCATTCTTGCTAGGACAGTACTGTCCTGAAAATGCAGCATCTGAGAACATGAGAAGGAAACGGCTGCAGCTATAGCTGTAGGAATCGGACAGTACAAAATCAGAAGAGCATGCAGTAAAGTGCTATAGCTGTAGGAATCGGACAGTACAAAATCAGAAGAGCATGCAGGCAAGCAGAATGCAGTGGCGCTGATATTTTAGGAGAAATGTGCATTTTAATGAAAGCAAAGATAATGGTCATTTGGGTACAAAGTAACAGTGCTTTTTATGTACTTTCAAAAATATGAATCTCAGTGTTATTGTCAGTTGTTGTGTCTTTCTGCTTTTCCTGGTTAGGGGTCGCCACAGCGGAACTCCGGTCTGCTACTGATTGGCAGTAGATTTTTACGTGCCGAGTTGCCAGCCCTGACACACAACCTTCAATGAAGGTACGCCCATTCACGCATGTCTCCACACAGAAGATGCTGTAGCTGAGAATCGAACAGGACAACGTCTTACTGTGAGGCGACAACGCTACCGCAGCACCACCACCGCAGTTCTCAGTGTTGTTGTCAGTGATGCTTGAAATGTCTCCTTACAGGCTAGAACATCAAGCTATAAACCTGATGATACAGCAGTGTTAGGTTTAAATCCAGTAATGTCCATATGTCTTTGTTTAAGACTGAATGAAAAATGTAACTTTTTTATTCTACAAATAACAGCCATTTGGTAGGTCATTGCCTAGCCAATTGCAAATGCTGCGAAAATAAAAAAGAGAAGAAATACATCGCAGTTTTTGGTAATTTTACATTTCTTGATGGTGGACTGATTCTTTTTTGTTAGTTTTGAGTTGACAGAGTTTTGATTTTTGAATACATCACAGTTAAACAAAAAACAAAAATTACAGCCTTCCAAGCTGAAATGTAAATAGCTGCAATCGATTTGGTGAGTGTGCTCTCAGATGTAATATTGAGAAAATGGACAATGAATTGTTTTGTTTCTGCAAAACTAGTGAGAGAAAGGATTTCACTATTTTGATCCACACTCTGATAGGTGCTGCACCCTTGCCCATAACTTTTTTTTGATGATTTCTGCTGTTGATTTAATGGCCAGTAAAATTGTTTAATAAGTTTGTCTTTGTGCAGTTCCTTGCCTCTCCAAAGAAGAACAGTTCTGTTTTTTTGTGGTGTTGGCGCCACTATTTTTCTGTGTGGGGCACCTGAAACTTCATCCCTGCTATGATCTAGAATAAATACCTATATTTGACTTCAACCTGTCTTGGAGAAAGAGTAGAAATACTGAACTACAAAATACACAGGAAGGGGATGCAAGGAAATGGAATCCATACTACTGAGTTTAAGGCTTAATGTGGTTTGCTGAATCCTAACATTTCTCCTGGAGGAGTAATGACAGCTGTCTGGATTTGGCTCTGACACCAAATAACAATGAATATTGGTGGGCGGTCAGTGATGATGCCTGTCATAATCTTAGCTACTGCACTTTATTATTGGATGCAGATACAAAAATCTATTAAAATATACTTTCTTTGGCATTATTTATCCTCTTCTGGTTGGTAACATGATTATGTGCCAGCCAAGACATCTGTGTACTGGGCTCCAAAAACAGGTTTAAGAAGAACTTTCACTAATTGCCGAAAACTCTCATAGACTAGATTGTTATGTTGGAAATAAGTTAATACAATGAGTCTGAAGCGCTTACTTTCTAAAGGTGTGTTCAAAAGGTTTACAGCTTTGTTTTTCAGGGTCATTTCTATACCCAGAAATGTACTAAGCTTACAACATGACTCTTGTGTACTTCAAATGCAGCAAGCCATGTTCTTCTCCAGATGTATCTTATATATTTATACCTGCACCCAAGTCAGCTAATAATGGTGGGAGATAGTAAAAGTAACTTCTACAGCATATTGGTGTTAGACTTCCGCAACCTTACAGTTGATTTCTCATCCTTGCTTAAAGGTTGATGCAAAATGCCAGAATGGAGAGAACAAAACAGATAGCGCAGCCACACTTCTACTTCCACACAATAAGAGGAAATGTGTGATGAAACTCCATAGATATCAGAATGTGCACCTCCCATTATATAGAAAGAGTATTTTCCTAGACTAACACTGAATTTAAGATCCTACACACTTTACCATGAATTACATTAAAACTTGATTTTTATTACGCCACCCATCTTGTTTCTTTCACCCACTTCCAGTCATACCCACCCAGCTAACAATACTGGCCCCTCCCCATCTGGGGGAAGGGAAGAGGGAACAGAAGGCAATAATTTGGGGTAACAACTAAAAATTTTGGAATCTGATGTAGTAGAACTCTGGAACATTGTCACCTCCAGCTCTAGGTTTTTTTTAATGACTATAGGTTCTAGCAAAAATATTTATGTATATGTATGTATGTATATATATATATATATATATATATATATATATATATGTGTGTGTGTGTGTGTGTTTGTGTAAATATATATATATATATATATATATATATATATATATATATATATATATATATATATATATATGCATATATGTATCCTATCCCTTCTGTTTGAATATTATTGTGCATGTAGGAAGATGCATGCTAAAATGAAACAACCACGTTAGCTACATGCAAGTATAGCACTTCACATTTATTTATGAATCCATTGATTTTCTAGAAGTTAAACGTGACCGCTGCTACAGTAAAAAGCGGTCAGTCTGTTATGTTAATTACATCCCCATATGGCTAGATGTTAACTCAGTAGCACATTATTTGGCAGTAATATGACATGTTGAACAGAAGGCAATAATTATATCTGTGGCAGGTTTCTACAGAAGTTCATATTTTGGTGACAGCTGTATTAAGGAAAAATATGTATCTGTAGGTATCTAAGTATAAACATGCTCTCTCTCTCTTGCCTAATGAACATGACATCTGTGCTGGGTCATATTGGAATGAAGCTGGTGACAATTGTTTTCATTACTAACCAAAACCGCATAATAATACTTATACATTTGTTTTTGCAATTTGCTGTTCTACCTGTATAGAAACTGGTTACAAAGAGCACAATGCAACATAAATCACAAAAGATGAATTACAATTAAAATGGCCTAGCACCATGTATTTCTTTTGCTGGACAATAGAATGTAATCTGCCCTCACACGGATAAAGTCCTTCCTTATTTGTCTACCTTGTTTCTCATTTTTACTTCTCTTGTTCACAAAATGTCCATTACCCCCACCTTTTAGACAGTTGTCCCATACCAACTAAGGATTCTTCAAGTATTGCATACAATATTTTAGTAGTTTTACTACCCACTATGAAATGTAGCACTGCAGCCTTCTTTTATCTTTGTTTTCATTGATGCTACTGTGGGATACAATATTGGTATTTAAAACAGCTGTCTTACGTTAAATTACAAATTAGCTGTTACTTTATAGGTTCATAGGATCATGGTTAGGTACTAGGCAATCAGTGTGCAGACTATTGCAAGCCTGTCCAATAAACCCTAGTCAAAATGTCCTCTAGTCTGAAGGAGGGAAAATTAAGGTAGACTGAGGTAAAATTTAAGGCCTCCCATCCAGTTATCTAGGTTTACCTTAAAAGTGGCAAGGGTACAGGTGGAGGAGAGGATATGCTTGGATATGAATCTCTCATGCCAATGTGTTTTGTATGAATATTGATGAAAGTTCCTGGTATTTAAGGAACTATTTGCTCTGTAAATGATTAGAAGATCAAAGAGGATCAGAATGTTACATGTATATCCCTGTGGAGGAGTATATAGAGAGAAGGCTGCCAGTATGTTGCAGGAATTAAGATTTTTGAGGCCATTGACCTTTTATTTAGGAACCTCTGAGGTCTGTTGTGTTGAGTGATATATTTTGACAAATACATGCCAAAAGGAGTGTTATATTCATAATGGGTGTGATGATATATGACCAAAGGGAAATTAAGAGGTCTCTGGATTAAAGGGGAATTAAGACCTCTTTGGATGTAGTGGAGATGCCTTTGGAAATAATATGAGCCATATAAAAGGTTTTCCTAACTATTGCAGAGCCATGATGGACAAAAAATAAATTACCAACAAGCATGCCTAGGTCTCTCATGACAGTATCTGATGAGAGGACTGTGTCACCTATACAGTACAAGAAAATGTTTTGTGGACCAAAATTAAATATACTGTCTTCTTTATATATTCACTTTCAGACCTTTGTCCTTGTTCCTGTTGTTAACACAGTCTAACCAATATTATAGCAACTGTGAGTCAGTAGGTGATCAAAAATGTTTTATTATAAAAATTATTTTTTAAAATATTCTGTTTGTTCTTTCTTATATGTAGTTAAAGAAGTAATTTTATCTTGATTACAAGTAAGTTTAAATTTCAAATATTTAGAACATTGGTTCAAATGTGTATAATACAACAACATATTTTTGCTATATGATAAAAGCATTATTTCTAAAATGAAAATATGTCTTGATATGGCTATGATGCTTTGTTGAAGAAATGACCGTTTTCCTCCAGTGTTATCACCAAGTTTGCATAGTGCCATAACGGCACCCATAGAAACACCAGATTTTAGTTTACAGTTTATCATTAAATGCATATAATTATTACTAAGGACTATATTCACTATCTCTGTTAAAAGCCTGACATCCTGGGATTGTCAAGTCTACATTATTCCAAAGCATCTTAGCAAAATAACTCTAAATCTACATCAGAAGGCATTATAGGAATTAAGGCACACCTGTTAGTTTTTTCATTCCCCTGCAAAAATAAATAGAATAATCAAAAGTATCATTGATATAAGAAAGAATAGTTTTCACAATTTAATTGATGGCATTTTCCTTAATGGAAATGTTCACATCCTTTTGGATTCTAGGCACATTCTGCTTAGATTCAGGTACTTCGCTTTCAGATATTTATCCATAGCTCGATATATTAGCACCTAATTAAATAATTCCTGAGTGGCTCCATTAGTTGTTCTAAAGAACTGGCTGATCATAACTTAAGTATTAAATGTAATTCTCATTGGCTAATGGTTCTATCATCTTAACATTAAAATCCAAGATATCCATAATCTCATCAACTGCTCTTCTCTTGTCTGCCTTCATGAGTCTTGTTTTATCATCCTTTTCAAACTGTATGGCAAGGGTCTTTATTGACTTATTAAGATATAAAATCTATGCTTATTAAGATGTAAAAGCTATGCTCATTCACCATATCCCATGACTTCTGACTTGTGTACTTTTTTAAATGCTAATGTTAGGGTTTCCACCTGCCCCTCTTTGGGCAGTTGTGTTCTGCAAGAAAAAATCTAAAAAATGACAAATGTCCTGAGATTTTGGGACAAAAAATATTTCCTAAGTTTTCTTTAATAGTTGCATAAAATGGTTATTTTGTATTGGAAACACCTAAATGTTATAAGAAAAAGAATAAGCAACTCCAATGTTTCAAGAATGAGCTTTTATCTGAGAAACAAAAATGCAAAGCTCTGTACTTTGCACTGGCCATGGGTATATTCTGTCTTGCAAAATCTCATGTTTCTACAAAAAATGTCCCACTTGGGTCATTTGGAAGGATGGCAACCCTGGGAAAGGAGTAGGGTTGCCACCTTTCGTTGTGGCTAAAACCGGAGTAAAGCCACACCCCTTGCGTCACAAGTAACTCCTCCCATCTCACCCCCTCTCCCACCCACATTCCGCCCATTTGTGATGTCACAATAGCATCTCCCAGTGGGGAACGCCCTCTTTTTCCATTCTTGCTGCCTGGTTTCAGCCGATTTACTATGTTTTTCTGTAAAAAAGCATACTAAACCAGCCGATTTACAAACTCCGATAGTCTGTTTCTTTTTTGAAACAGAATGCCAGAGTTTGTACACTGTTTTTTGGACTACCGGAGAATCAGTTTGATTTCCAGATAGTTCAGAAAAAAAAACAGAGGGGGTGGCAACCCTAGACAGGAGTAAACATACTTACTGCTCTTATCATTCATATTAGAATTCCAAAATTTTAGATTTGACTTATGAATACAGCTTCTGAGAAAAGTAATAGTATCCAAAATATTCTCCATTTTGAAGTTATAAAATTCCATACCTTACTTAAAACAATGGATACAATGATGTCTTTTACATCTGGATTCAACCTGCGTATTATTGGATCTGACTTTTATCTGAGGCTGGCCAAATACCAAAGACTTCAGCCCCCTGAGCTCCACCTCCTCTACTCATAATTCCCTCACTCACCAAGATTACCCCAGATGTTGTTTACCACCATTTCTGGACAGCAGCTTGGTTGATTGCTCTGTCGGAGTATATCCTTTTTTTCCCTAGCACTTTAGAATGTAATCTAGGTCACTTTATCCTCTGACCTTGTTTTCTTCTGTGTAATTTAATGTGTTTTATTCTATAGTAGGTTAGAGTACATTAATGTAGGTTTAGGGTTAGGGTTTGTTTGGTTAGCAGACTTTTCCCACCTTGTGTGCTTTCTTAGAGTTAGTGTTTAGTGTATCCTTCAGTTTGTTTTTTTTTTAGTTTTTAGTGGTTACATTTCTGAGTTATGGAGAAGGAGTTTAAAAAGTATTTAGCATGTGTTCACAAGCTCCCATCGCATGATGCCCTTGGCTGGTGCATATACTGTCTGAGGGGCTGCCCATCTCGAACCCCCCTTGTGCCATTAGTGAGCACTTTGGCACTTGCTCTGTTGGGAAGACCAGGTTGGTCCTGAAAGGAATTTTTCCAGCCAGCGATTCTGCTTTGCCTTCTCCAGCAAGGAGGAGAAGTCTTATTAGGGTCACAAACAGAGCTTCAAGAACCCAAAGCATCCAAGGGGGACCAAAAATGATTGCCCCCCTTCTTCTTGTAGTCCACATGATCTGATCAGATCCACTTCTGCTAAGGATGACTTGAAGTTGTTGTCTTTGAAGACCTTATTCTCATCGACTGTTACTTCACCCAAGTGGGTTTCAGAACTGCAGACTATCTCTTCAGTACCTCAGTACTTTGTTTTTCATAAAGACAGGGTGTCCTTCCACTCAGATCCTTCCTTTCCCCTAATATGGCTACTTAGAACAATTTGAATCAGTCCATTCAATTGCCTGTGTTTTTTCCTGAATTTTCCAAAAGAGAAAATACTGCATTGTCTTGATGTGCATAGACAATTGAGGTTTTACTTGGACAGGACCAAATTTTTCAGAAAATCTAAAGAATTGTTTGTATACTTTTCCAATGCCCAGTTGGGTATGCCAGTGTGTAAGGTTACTGTCTCCAAATGGCTATCTGATTGTATTTCTTTAGGTGTAGTTTGAAAGTAAAGCCATTGCAGGGTAAACTGAAAGGTCATTCTACTGGAGCTATGGCTACTTCTACAGCTTTTCTTCTCCAGAGCTGCACTGGATAATGCTTTTGCAGCTGCTGCTTGGGTGGGCCCTTACACCTTTGTGTCCCACTACAAGCTGGACATTCAGTTGAGGTCCACAGCTTCCCTTAAAAAGGAAACAGAAAACTAAACATGTTTCTTCTGCTTATAGGCATCCACAAAGTGAGTGGCAGGTCTTTACTCAGGGATTATTTAATGCTTTATTGTAATTAAGACCTCCTCAAGGGGTTTTGGTTCCTGCTCCTTCTTCGTCCTCTTCCCTGCTTAAAAGGCCCAGGGAACTGAATTCTTCTGAGGAAGAGTTGGAATCTGATGAAGAATCCCTTACTTAACCTTTGTGTCCAGCAAAGTAAAACACATTTTTGCAGGGGAGCAAACCCCCGCACCCCAGCTACTTACTAACTGCGAGATTGCACTACAGTGTGGAAAAAGATACATTTCCCTATCCCCACTGTACTATGCTTTGGTTAACTGATTTCTACAAAAGTGCACTTTTGGTTAAGTGCACTTTCGTTCAAGTGGGTCTCGACTATCTGTTCTTCGAAAAAGTGTGTTTTCGAAGAACAGAAGTAGACCAGTATATATGTGTGTGTGAGTGTGTGTGTGTGTGTGTGTGTGTGTATAGAATATATATATATATATATATATATATATATATATATATATATATATATATATATATATATATATATATATATGTATGTATATATATATATATATATGTATGTATATATATATATATATATATATATATGTATATATATATATATATGTATATATATATATATATATATATATATATATATATATATATATATATATAGATAGATATATATGTATATATATATATATATATATATATATATATATATACATATGTATATATGTATATGTGTGTATATATATATATATATATATATACACACACACACACACACACACACACACACACACACATTAATCTTTAGTGCTCACAAAGGCGTGTTTTGATGATACTGTCTTTGAAGATCTGTGATCTGATGAAGAGTAAAAACACACCCTCAGCCATATAAACACACACATATACAGCTTCATATGTGTATGGCAGTAAGGGTGCCACCCGTCCCGTTGTCAGCGGGATACTCATAGGTTGAGCTGTCTCATCCCATTGCCCACTCTGCAAAGTAGTGGGACTTGAAAAGTCCAGGTTTTCAACCGCACTGAATTGCCGTGAAAAAGCCGCAATTACTTCCGGCTTTTCCACGGCAATTCAGTGACATCACTAACCCAAACCTGCAGGCAAAGCTTTAATTTGTGCAGCAGTTGGCTGCAATTTATGAAAGGGGTGGGGATTGGGGCAGGAAGAGCCCTGCAAAGATCGCAGCTGTAGGAGCACTTTGTTATAAGCGCTTCTACAACCGCTAAAACAATGACCGAGATTTGTTTTGTTTTTTTTCTAATGAGCCAGCAATCCATCTGTTCGTCCAGCCAGCCATCCATCCATCCATTTATCCAGCCAGCCATCCAGCCATCCAGTCAGTCAGTCAGCCAGCCATTCATCCATCCAACCAGCCAGCCAGCCAACCATTCATCCAGCCATCCATTCATCCAGCCAGCCAGCCATCCATTCATCCAACCAGCCAGCCAGCCATCCATTTGTCCAGCCAGCAAGCCAATCATCCAGCCAGCCAGCCATCCATCCATCCATCCATCCATCCATTCATCCAACCAGCCAGCCAGCCAGCCAGCCAGCCATCCATTCACCCATCCAGCCAGCCATCCAGCCATTCATTCATCCAACCAGCCAGTCATCCATTCATAAAGCCAGCCATCCAGTCATTCATTCATCCAGCCAGCCATCCATTCATTCTTCCAGCCAGCCAGCCATCCATTCATTCTTCCAGTCAGCCAGCCATCCATCCATCCATTCATTCATGCAGCCAGCCATCCATTCATGCAGCCAGCCAGCCAGCCATTCATCAGCCAGCCACCTATTTATACAGCCATCCATCCATTCATGCAGCCAGCCATTCCTCCAACCACCCAACCAGCCAGCCATCCATTCACCCATCCAGCCAGCCATTCCTCCAACCAGCCAACCAGCCAGCCATCCATTCACCCATCCAACCATCCATTCATTCATCCAACCAGCCAGTCATCCATTCATAAAGCCTGCCAGCCATCCATTCGTTCTTCCAGCCAGCCATCCATCCATCCATTCATGCAGCCAGCCATCCATTCATGCAGCCAGCCAGCCATTCATCAGGCAGCCACCTATTTATTCAGCCATCTATCCATTAATTCAGCCATCCATCCATTCATACAGCCAGCCATCCATTCATGCAGCCATCCATCCAGTCATTCATCCTTCCAGCTGCTACTCCCACCAACCAGCTAGCCACTCCAACAGCCAGCCAACCAGCCACTCCAGCAGACAACTAGGCAGCCACTCCACCAGCCATCCGTCGTAACCATAACTGCATCTCCTTCACCATTCCTGTTTTGATGTCATGGTAGAGGGTGTGACTAGTGTCATATTGGCCACACCCCCATGTCCCACTTTGGCCCGCTTAAAAGGTGGCAACCCTATATGGCAGTTTAATGCAGTAGATTAAAGCTGTGAGCTATTAATGAGCTTCATTCTGAAATCTGGGTGTTGAATCTTTTGACTCCATTTCTCTGCTGTGTGACTCCGACTGAGATACATAAACTAGACAATGCTTCCAAACTCCTTGGTTGCAGATAGACTCTAAGTTTTTCTGGACAACAGACGAATAAAATGAAATAAAATTCATGTCCAATTACTTTATGAGAGATGTGTTGCCACTGGTTACTCATTGCAACTAGTGCCCATTTTTACCTGTCAATCTCTAGTCATTTATTTGGAGATCGGTGCTGGGAACAGTCTGATCTTCACAGTTATGTTTTTTTTTATTTTGTTTTGCTTTCCAGACATTATGAAAAATTACTGTGAGTACATAAATTTAATATGACCTTTATTAATTTGTGTGTAATTTAGATATTGAAGAAAGGGAATTAGATTTCTTTAATGAGAGCTAAATTCTGCTTTTAGCAGGATATCAGAGATAATCTTTATCAAGCCTGCACACTATAAACAGAATATGGCTACTTTGTGGGTCAGAGTTTGACTGACTGTGTAAAAGCAGTGGATGCTTACTGATCATAATTATGCATTTGTTGACATGGCTTGTCAAGGAAGGGCAATTCATACGTTTGAGAGCAGTAATATGAACTTCATTAATATGAACATTATTTTTATTGTACTTTGATTATGGGTAAAAATCTGGATTGCTAAAGAAAGTGGTTGCCTTTGGTTTATTGGGAAGCAGGTTGTATGTGGATGCAAGAAGCATTGCTTGCTTCTCAGTATAGCTTGTCAAGGAGAGCAGTGCATGTGTCTGAGTGTAAAAGGTGTAAACATATTACTAAAGTCATTATTTCTTCACTTTGATTACAGTCAGACATCTGGTGTACAAACAATCAGAAAGTCTCTGTCTCTGGAGGTGGGGAGTCCAGCTTTGTATGAAAGCAAAGGATATTGGATCTTATATTTACCTAATTGCTATTAAATGATTATCAACATGGTTTGTCAAGAGGGGCAGTGTATATGGCTAAGAGTAACAAATTGCAGTATGTTTTCACTTTGATTACATACATCAGAAGTGAACACTGTCAGAAAGTAGTTATCTTTGTCGGGTTATAAGGCATGTTGTGCTGTGAAGGCAGGGGTCATTACATTTTCTTTATCACTGGTAAGTGATCATCATGGTATCTTTTCAGAGAAGAGCAGTGCATGTGTTTGAGATCAGCAGCTTGGAACATGTTACCCACATTCATTCATTTCAGACTGATCCAGCCAAAGGTGTATGCAGTCAAAAAGTGACTACCTTTACATTACAATTTCTTGATCAGTGTTAAATGATTGTCTTTATGGGTTGTCAGGAAGGGGTAGTGCATTTGTCTAAAAGCAAGACGCTTCTGTACATTACTTTCATCATTGCTTGTTTTACTTTAAGCACATTAAATTTTCATAGGTGTACATGTTCAGTAAATAGTTATCTAGAGGCAAGGATGAAGAGGCAGTCTGTGTATAAACATGAATGAGCAGTGCTGTCACTTGATCACTGTTAAACAACCATTGATCGAGCATATAAGGGCAATGGAATCTGCATAACTGGGTAAATGGCCTGGTCAGCAGATCCTTTTCAGCTGTGACCTGGCCCATATGGGTTAACATACAATGATAAGTAATAGAATTAAAGCATTCATTATTGTAAAAGAAAAATAATGTAAATGCATAAGAGTTAAAAAGTGAATAATTATGTATATTCATAAGAGTTTTAAAAATAAAAACACAGCAAGATTTGTTTGCCAAACAGCAGTAAGGAATTTAAATTCCACATGTGGAAGTACATGTATATAACAGGGTTAACCATTATTCTGGAAGCATGTTCAGGAAGAATCTTTAAGTAGATGTCCCTTCAATTTATTTCTACAGGAAGGTGATACCATGTGGCAGTTATCTGAGTACAAGTTCTAATTTTGTTGCTGACATATTTTTTTTATACATTGTTACTGAATGTAGAGTTTTACTGGTGTTTGAATACAAGGGTCAGACATGTTGTATTACATTCAGTTTCCAATGGAGTGGGTATATAACTTCTGTTCAGATGTGGAATGCAGCACATATCTAGTTTATATCTGTACTGAATTGCTATTAAAAATAAAATTGTTATGTATTTACCCTAAATAGGAAAGTTTTATATCACTGGATTTATGTTTGCCCCCTCTCCCAGTTAACACTTGTATATATTGCTACACATAAGAAGAAAATAATGAGGTGTATTAACAAATATATAGCATACTCTGCAATCTTACTTCTAACAGGATTACTCAATGCATTACAGAGAAGAGATTCAAAGACCAATGTAGCATCAGTATATATTCTCTAGCAATTAGTGCTGCAGTAATCTTCTTGGCAATGTTATATGTAAATGCAGTAGTTCAGGGGCACAGTTAATGTGATTTAAGTATATGTTTCGCCAATTAGTCTTGCATCAGCATTGAAATAGCATGGTAACACAATTCAAAGGCAAGCTACTGTGCAGTTTTGGAGTAGTGAGGACTGAATACAGCATTGTTTGGTTTGCACCTGTTGCTGTTTGTAATAGCAGCAGGTCTGTTAGCATTACAGCAGGTAAGCAATGTGTGCATGCGTGTGTGTCTCTGTCTGTGTGTGCGTATGCATTCTTAGAGGCATGATTGTGATTGTATCAAGGTGCAAGTGTGGATGTGTGGGTAAATTCATCTCTAGGTGCCTGTGAAACAGCACTCATAGTTTAGCAGGGGAACACATAATACACTTATTCCAAATGGTATAGGTGTTTTATTCAAAGACATAAATGAGTTGTTAATGAGTTTTTGCTCCATATGAATGTTGCATATCTTTGAATTGCATAGTTTAGTATGCAGCACTGTTAGAGCACAGCAGGGAGCTATAGAGCTAACTTCTGTAAATATCCCCATGGCTATATTGGTGTCTTTTATACTTGAAGTCATCAAACTAAATGCACACTATAGCTTATAGGCATGACTTATTTTTCTAAAAAAAGTACTAGAAAATTTCAAACAGTTTCGTAGTTATGGTCCCATATTGCCGCACACCACTAGTAACTGGCTTGTATAACCATTTGTCCAGTTTTTTATGACTGTTTTATAAGAAAGATATACATATAACATTTTTAAGATAAACTCACCATATATCTGAATCATACAACTAGTATGTTCTTATTAAATCCAAACTAACATGCATACTTATTTCTCAGAAAAGTGATATTTTCTGCCATTTTACACATTATAGTAGAATCCTCATATTACACTTGTTCAGACATGTATAGGTGAGGCTACCCTGCCTGCCCTTAGAGCTATTATTTTCACTAGTATCCTGCATAAGACTGACCATCCAGGAAGGTATTTTGTAAGACTATCTGGAAATAGTCAAGAACTGACATTTGTGGGCTGTTTCAAATTCCAGTTCAGAGTGGCCATCAAAAAATGAATATCTACACCATTTAAAAAAAAACATTCAGTTTAAGGTAAAAGTATATGCATAAATTTTCAGTTGAGTAGCATATAAATGCTACTAATTCACAAATATTTTTCAAACTTTCTGCTGAAATGTGTATGTTTACATCAAAGTGATATTTTTTCTTTTTAAGTATTATGCAGAATAATTTTACTAAAATTGGTCCTTTGTTCATATTCAGGATGCAACCATTCCTTTAACTTTGAAGCTAGGGGCAAAATATCAGGATATTTTTATAGGTGTATTTGGTATTATTGCCTGAAAATTGAATGAAAATAAGACGTGTAATTTTGAATGTAAAACTATGTATTTACAGGGAGTACCAATAAGCAAAACAGTCAGTGGTCTAAGAAGCAACCTTCTTGAAAACGATCATTAGTAAAATGATTAGGCATGGAATAAGACATAATGAAATGTGTTTACTGTCTGAGAGCATGCTTCTGGTATGTACATTACATTTGACTGATACTGCAAGGAGATGATAAGCCTTTGTAGAATGCTCTTTAAAGTGCATTAATGGTCTTCCTAAACTGTAACCCTACATTTCCCTTACCTTATTCACCTGTTTGCTGTCCTTTCGAGTGACATTATGAATTCCCCTTTCCATCATCCATTCTGGTAGTGCGGGTCCAGGGGTCTACAAACCCATCTATCATTAAGTACTTTTAGAGTTACAGGGAGTAGTTAGTCCCTGCAGTCTGTTGCCTTTGCTTCCTCATGTCTGTCTGACCTGCTTGTTTATAATGACTCCTTCATATCTAACTGACATGATATTGTGCACCAGTATCATGTACCCCTGTCTCTTGTGTCTCAGGTGAGAAGACCTTTAGTTCCCGTAGCCTCTGATCATAATCCAGCCATCCCCATCTCATGGAGCTTCCTTCCAGCACCTGAATGCCATTACTCTTATATGACCTTAAGAACTGCACACAGTACTCTTCAAGGTATGCTCTGCCTGAGTCCCTGGAGAGTGAAAGCATTACCTCTTTCCTTCTGCAATACCTCTCCCTGAGGATACTCCACAGTACTCTCTTTATTGCTGCCACTACTCCCACTATCCTCCTTGTACCCAAGTTCAAGTGTCATCCACACTTGGCTTATTTTCCTGCCCTGTTGCCTTAAGTTCCACTCCTAGTAGATGATACTTAACACCAAGCTTGTTATCGCTCAAGTGCAGTATTTCACATTTGCTTTCATTTCACTTCATTTGTCACCTTTCTGCCCAGTTGTTCAGCCTTTCCAAATCCTTCACTACACTCTTCCACTATACTCCTCTGCTACACCTATTCTTTTGTCATAAGCAAAGATGTTGATCTTCTACTGTCTTCCTTCAGATATGGCTGAGGCATTCGCAATGAAAACTACTTCTGTTTTTGACTTTTTGCTTCATCCTCACACCCTTGTCCATAGTCCTGAGTAACCCCTCCCAATCCTACGTCCATAGCATGTTTTCTCCATTGATTTGTTTCCAGTCTCATAATTAATCTTTAACCACCTTCCCAGCAGAGCTTATTCCACTGTTCTAAAAATTCCACACAGTTGTTTTTAGCTTTATTTTTATCCATCCTCATAACTACACAGTCTGCTACATGTGCCTGAGACACATTTCTTCAGTACCACTCACTTCTTTCAGCAAGTGCTCTAACTCCCACTAACCCATCTCCCATAAAGTTAACCATCCCTACCAGAATTCTGATCCTAATCTTAAAAACTCCCACCCATGCTTAACCTTGACCTCTGCCATTCCTCCCTAAACCTAAATTCTCCATTCCTCTCCCTAACCCTAAAGTCTTGATCATTCCCTAAGCCTAAAATCAACTTCCCCCTCTGTAAACCTAAAATCCCCTTCCCGTCCCATCCATGATCACCCCCTAAATCTAAAGAAATCCCATCCCTCTGCCTAACCCTAATGTCCCTATCATTCCATAAAGCTTAAATTCCTGTGCTGTAGCCTACCCTAAAGTCTTTGCTCCACTCCCCTTCGCCCTCTCTGATCTTAACAACACCCTCCTGGTTCTCTCTTCCTATCATTCCCTAAAGCTTAAATTCCCATCATCTAGCCTAACCCTAATGTCTATGCTCTACTCCCCTTCCTCCTCTCTAATCCTAACAGCACCCTCCTGGTTCCCTCTTCCTACTTACCTGGTCTGCGGCAATCACTTGCCTGCCTCCATCTCACAGGAAGTGAGCAGATGGTACCTCAGCTGCATAGCTGAGCTCACATTTAAGTTTGAGCATGAGCAGCTGGTCAGATGGAGTTATACATGCTTGAGTCCTTGGCTACAAGTTACTAGAATTTGAGCGGCTTGGACTCGAGAGGCCATAGGGATCCCATGGCATTATCAATGTTGGTTAATGGTTTCTTAACATGGACATCCATGACACCCTCTGCACACATCCAGAATCATATCCATTCTGGTACATTCCAGCACTAGCTGGCCGAACTCTTCATGGTCCAACACATTGGTCAGCTCCTCCAGCTTCTCTACCCTAAAGCTTGGTCTAGTCCTGGTAGTCCTTCATGGGTATTGCAGTCTTCAGCTTACCCCACTCCTCTATTCTGTCCTCCAGTACCTCCTTTCCCCCTCCTCCTCCTTTCTTACTATGTCCGATGAACAAGACTGTGCATCTGTCTGCCACCTCTGCCCCATCCTTTATCTGCCTTAACTGGCAGGGTAGTTAACCTAACAAAGATACTGTTGAAAACACTCTAACAACTACAAAGAAAAAAAATGATCACCAGAAGTGTCACATGGACTCACAGTTAAGCTGGCTCCTAACCAAAGGTGGACCTTTGCCCTTTCCTTGGTTTTGTGTCATTTCTCCAGTCTGACCTCACATCTGATGCCCTCCATTCTGTGTCATTTTCTATACAACCTATACCAAATTACCTCCATGTATCACTCCCTCTCATCATTAACCTTTGTTTGTGTGACAACAGCAATGCTCACTCTCCATTCCTGCATCACTATGTGCAGCTCCTCCATCTTTTCGTCCAGGCTCCATGCATTACAGAGGAAGAATACCCTACCACAGTCCTGATCACCCTTATTTGTTATCATTCTTTATCTCATCTTACCTTCCACCCTCTGTCTACTGCCTAAATATGTAGTCCTTTTCTGCTTCTCTCTCTCTTGTTAGTTAATAGTACAGATGTGGAAATGTACCTTTCTAAACAAGCAATACACATGGATTTGGTCTCTAGCACCTTTCTCTCTATCCTCCCACCAGTCTTAAGTCTTCCTTGTCCAGTGCCACAGACAGCCATTATACTCCATAGACATCTCTTTCCTGACTGTATCTGATGTTGATGCATGTAAGATATGTGAGAATGCTACGTCCAAACCTCACTTCATCTCTCTGCCACTTCCCTGGCTCTGCATGCTGCCACCTTAACTATCTTCCTTGATAGATCACTGGGTCCTAAATACTCCTTCATGGCTTACGTATGCTTTTCACTGTATTAGTTGTCAAGTTAGTTAACTGTGAGAATTTAATGTTGTGATGAGTTTTGCTGCAATGTATCGAATTTGTGTTAGATGGCGGTGCACTTTTCTCCCCTTTTCTTCATTGTGGTGCAACCATGGAGTTGGTATATATAATTTGGGAGGGAAGCTTGCCCTCCTGCAAAAAAAGGATTTTTTTATTTTTTTTTGCTCACCATTTTCACTGTTTAATACCTGAATCGCTTGTAGACATCCAAGGTGTGGAGTGTCCTTTCTCCCTCATTTTTGGGTTCAGGAAAGAAAATTGGGGGGATGGATAGTTTGCCTTAAAGAAAACTCAGATGCCACTTTAGCCACAAAAAAGGATTAGTTCCCTAAGGAATGACCCCCTGGAAAGGAGAAATTTCCTCCGACTGCTAGTGTAACCTTAATGAATGATTTTCAGAAGCCATTTGTCTGAAACTATCTATTGCCAAAGAGGAAAACTGTGATTCAGACTTTATGGAAGAAAAAAGGGGCCAGGGTGGGAAGGGTTCACAAGGTCTGCTGAAAATTCATTCAAACTTGTTGGACTGTCCTTAGTTTGGGGAGGTTCGAGACTTCATTTTTGAAACCCTTTGCCAGTATTTTGTTGAGATTGTTTATTCTGCATTTTACCAAAATCAGATAAGGGCTGAAAAATCTTAGAGATTCCTCGGAACAGCATGTTCCTTTCATCACACCTTTTGATCAACTGCAGCAGAAGGGCCAAAAATTAAATCTCTCTCCAAGGAAGAACTTAAATTCTCATTTTTAACATCATCTAGGCGGCTCTGATAATGAAACCTCCTCAAAACAGTACCAGTGGCCATAGCCCTAGATGTAGTATCAAGAGAGTCATACACTCTCTGTTAACAATGAGTAGTGACCTGTGCAATAGAAGAAACCTAGTTATTTAAAGCAGATTTTTCCTCACAAAAAGAAACTGCAGGTAACAAATTCCTCATATTTTCACAAATTTTTAGAATAAACTTTAGCATATAAGCCTGACAATTCAAAATTCTGAAAATCAAAGTTGCAGAAGTATACACTTTTTTCCCATACCTATCAGTAATTTGTCCTTATCAGAAAGAATAAGTTAGAATTAAATCAGTGTTTATTAGCAGTGGGCTCAATTAGAGCTATAGTCGCTGGGTCAGGTTTGTCAAAAGTATATAAAAATTTAAAAGACTGAGAACTTTATACATTTTATTTGCCTTTTTAGGGATAGCTAGCTGACTATTAGGAAAATTGCAGGCAGAAATACACACACACGGTCAAATAGTACATCAAGAAGCAAGCGGGCACCAGGTTGTACCCCCTTTGCAGACTAGCCATTTTAGCTTGGGAAATAGCTTCTCAGCACAGTCTCATTCTACAGGTATCCTGCATTCTGTCAGGGCAAAATTGTGTTGCAGACAAGCTGAGCAGGAGAGGGCAGATGCTTACTAATGGAAACTAAATAGGAGGGCTTTCATGATGTGATCCATCTGTCAGGAGTTCCTCAAGTAGACCTCTTTGCCTCCTCTATGAACAATTAACTGGTAAAATTCTGTTCCAGGACTCCACACAAGAAGGCCTGGAATTCAGATTCCTTCACTTTTCTTTGTATAGAAATGTTCCTGTATGCCTTTCTACCCTTTCCACAAATATCCACAGTATTTCTGAAGATTTAGAAGGAATCCCCCACGATCATTGTGGTGACTCCCTTCTGGCCAAGGCAACGGTGGTACTCCCTTCTTTTGGAAATGGCCACAAGCTTCCTCACATAATTGATCTACTCACACAAGAACAGGGGTGTTTGATACACCCTAATATCAGTCATCTTCAGTTGACTGTCTGAATAATAGAGTCTTAATTCCTTTTAGGCACCTGTTTTCTGAGGATGTGTAGCAGGTAGAAATGGAGGCAAGAAAGCCTGATACTGGAAGATCATATATTAGCAAACGAAAAAGGTTTCTAGTTGGTTCCAACAACATAGCAAACACCCATTCAGAGCTAGTTGTTTTCTGTTTTCTACAATATTTGTGTGAGTTATTTTCTGATTGGCCTTTCTTATTCCTCCATGAAGGTTCATTTTTTGGCTATTTCAACGTCTGCCCATGGATCGTCCTCTTTCAAGGCAGTCTCATGTCAAATGTTCTTGAAAGAGGTTTTGCATAAGAGGCCTCCAAGTAAACTGGGCTCTTAATTTTCTGTTAGAGAGGCTAACACTTGTTCCATTTGAGTCGGCTATTCTGACTGGCTTGAGAATCTTAACATGGAAAAAACAGTTTTACTGATTGCTCTGACCTGTGCAAGAAGGGTGTCTGAGATGCAAGCTTATATGGTGAGTCAGCCTGTCCCCATTTTCCATAGGGACAAGGGTTCTTTGAGAACTAATCCTTCTTTTATGCCTAAAGTGAGGTCTGAGTTTACTTTAAGGCAAACTATCCTTCTCCATATTTTCTTTCCTGAACCTATAAATGAGGAAGTAAAGATACTCCATACGTTAGATGCCCATAGACAACTCAGGAGCTATCTTGATAGAACTAAATGTTTCAGATCTTCGGATCAATTGTTCATTTCTTGTGAAGGTAAGAAGAAGGGACAACCTGTGTCAAAATAGACTATTTCCAAATGGTTGTCTAAAGTTATTACCTTTTGTTATACTATTCCTAGCAGGGCCCAGGCCCACTCTGCAAGAGCCTTGGCTTCATTTATGGATTTTTGGAAATGGTTGGATTCTAGAAGCTGCTACTTGGCCCTCTGTACATACTTTTATGATGAACTATAAGTTTGATTTTTTTTCTCTTGGTCTAGATCAAGCATTGCTAGTGTATTCTCCAGGGGGTCCTGGACCCTTCTCCTTCCCCCTCCCAAATACACTTAGCTATGGTAATCTACCCATACAGTTAAGAATACTGCAGCAGTGATCAATATGAAGAATATAGTATTGTTGTATAAGATGAACTTACTATAGCTGTAGATTTTTGAATGATCACCGCTGCAGTAGCTGCTCCCTTTCTCCACCCTTCTTGTTCTTTGGTGTGTTTTTTATGCCAGGGTGTGGACATTTGTTTTTTGTTATTCCTAGCGTTGTCCTTTCATGTATAAGCCTTTCTGTCTTCCTCTACTGGCAGGAAAGCTCTGAAGGGCTTTGTGTCCATATTTGTCTTTTAATCAGCTCAGCTCAAGTTGCCTGAGATTTTGGGCATGTGGAAGGTGCCCTGAAGTTTTGGAAGCTGATCGGTTGTTATATCATTGGCAGGATATAACCCATATAGGTACAGCTACTGCAGCAGTGATCATTTGAACATCTGCTGTTATGGTACATTCATCTTACATAACTGTACTATTTGCTTTGGGTGCTGGAATGAAGTTGCCGAGTGATATCTGTTTTGAGTATTTGGGGATGTGGATTGGTTGTAGCTATGTTGGAGGTTTCTGTTTCTTTAAAGACATGGCTAGGGAAAGATATTGACCAGTCAGAGGTTAGTATTTTGATCCATTTTATAAAGGCAGTTAGTATCTCTCTCCTCAGTACTGTCATTTATCTTAATGTCCTAGCCACCACAAATCAAAAAGATTGTAACACAGGAAATTATTGAAATTAGGCTACGCTTTTTCTTAAATAGCAGATGTTTTAAGGCACAGCAATAGGAAGACAGGTTCAAGTCTATGTTTAAACTTGTTTCTAGAGTAAATCATCCCAGGTGGCTGTTGTGTACTGCACAGGGTCAAGTGCACATTTAAGCCATTTACATAATGGTACTTAACTTTTCCCGAGGTTGTCTGACCTAACAATAGGTTAAATTAAATAAACAGGTCAGGTTTTGTATCCATTGTACAGCAAGTATGGAAGGCTTGTCAGTGAAAATGGAGAATGCTGGATCATGTAAGTGTTTTTGCATAACGCTCAGAATGCTACTGCAGTTGCATAGCATTCTTACCTTTTCTGAAGGTAGTAATTGCTGCATATAGTCTCTTCTTATACACCCCAACCTGTTACTATAAGAAATCTGGACAAAGCTTAAAATAATGGGTGGACATTGGCCCAAAAATAGGAACAGATTTTAACTATTGCTCTTATAAACTTAGAAAGTTGCTAGAATAATAGGATTTGAGTTGGCATGCGTTTTTCTAAGGGATAGGAAGATGGAAGCTCAAAATGTGTGTCATTATTTAGTGACTTCAGCCCTCTGTGGTTTGCCAGAAAACTACAAATTTTATGAGTAACAGAGTAGAAATATGAAGTAAAACTCTGGACATTCTGTGAAAATATGGCCATTTGAGAGAGATGTCTCTTTTGATTCTACTTTTTTTTCTGAAATCTAATTAAAACTACATTATATATAGACGTGTGCTTGCTCATTAATAGAATGATTGATGTCTCCCATGTAAACCCATAAGATTATCAATACTTGGGTAAATCAGTTAGATAATCTGTAGCCACAGTAATATGCAGCTATGGAACTGTAGCGTGCAACTTTTTTAAGAAACATGGGAAAGCTAAAAACAATGGTCAGAAACGGGCCCAAATCAGGTACATCAACATGCAATTTCTGAACAGTAAGAAGCATGACACTCTTCATGTCGGGCATTATTGTTGAGTTGTCAAAAAATAACATGAGTATTTTATGAGAGACGTGTTAAGACATAATGGCAGAAAATCAGGAACATCTTAGAGGCAGTACGAAACTGGCATTTCTAGGTGACGTAGTTCTCAGCTTATTTCAGAATCAGACACATACCCAGAAATAATCTTTGTAAATTTCATACAATTAACTTGAGAAGCTGACATAGTAAGAGAAGAATGTGAATTAGCATGCATTTTTGGAAATAAAAGAAGTCAATAAGTCAAATTATTGCCATAATGTATTAAGTTTTACCCACCTCCTGTTTTCCCTAAATCACCCATTTTAGGATAGATTATGAGGAACAGAGTAAAACTAAGACAAAACCAAAGATAGCCAAGAGCTATATTTGGCGACAATGGAAAACTCTCTGACTTACTTTTATCTGTTTTCGCAGTAGAACAGTTTGAGGTGGTAATGCAGAACTTTACCTTACATAATCATGTCATTAGCTGTTTTGGATTTCCACTTACATGCATTCCGGTGTTCTACATTATCACCACTTCAGTGAGGGCTTCCATTCTTTTCTCTGCAGTTGTAACTCAGATTTTTAAAACGTATACATGCAGTTGAGTTACACCTGCATAGAACAATACAGAGTCAATTCCCAGGCGTCACAGTATCTCTACACATCTCCTCTTCCAAATGAGAAGCATGCTTCCACAGGAAGATTTACACCTAAGCCTCACAGAAAGAACTACAGTGGTATGTCTGACCATATACTTCCCAATAATTCCATCTAGTTTTAAGGCGATGTTTGGTGGACAATAGCTTGGACAGATTTAAAACAGAATGTGGTAGTTGAATATCAATGGTGTGGTGTGGTTATGTTTTAGAAATTTTGTGTTTTGTGAAAAAATATGTAGATGGTATTTAGTATATGATGGTTATGATACTAGGAGAAAGGAATAAAGTTGTAATGATGCCTGCATTGACAAGCAGAGAAAGAAAAGCTGGATATCTTGAAGAACACTAGACTGTATGTGAGTCACGATTAAGAATGCAGATGCCGATATCGCTGGTGTCAGTAAAATGCTAGTAGAGCTTATTCATGAGGCAGTTTTTTTTCCCTTTGTAATAAAGTAAACTAAGTAAATTATTATTAGGTAAATTTAAAGAAGAGAGAAACAGTATCAAAGTTTTTCTGAGAATGTAAGTGCAATTTTATTATTTATGTAAACAGACAGCGTTGACAGGGACACTATTCTATGCTTTATAGGTTTCTGTAGCACTAACTGTATTACTGGCTTTTACATTGTAAGAAATGTCATCTTGATGTTTGAATAAAACCTCAAAATCAATGACAGTTCTTAATGCAGTAATTCACCTATTGTTCATTAACATTTTGTAAGTGATAAGAATTCTGAAAATGTTAGTATCTTGCATTATTGTAATCCTCAGTGAGTTTAATAGGGACATGGCAAAATAAGAGAGATATATCTGTATGTGTTATTTCTGCTATGCTATTAGCAATTTCATTCTAAGAAATGTCATCTTTCCTGTTAGTAAAACCCTCTGTTGATAATGTTTGGAATGTTAGAACAGAAGTGAGCAGATGTCGAATTACACTGCTGCTGTAACATTTTAACCACCACACAAACACACTATCACAGTCCAGTGTACTCCATTATTGCCTTAAAGCTGACTTTTAAAAAAGTTATTATTTATATTTATTTTCCATGTGATTGTACTAGGCAAGTAGCTTCTTTTCTGCTACAGTATAGAGCAAAAATAGTAATAACAGTGGTACAATGCTAAGAATTAAAAAGATAATGAATACCACACATATGTGTGAAAAAGTAAAATACATAAAAAAACAAAAACAGTTACAATAATAAAATAAAAAGGCCGTTTTTAGCATCATTGCATGATTCATTATTACCATACAGCTGATACTTTGATTTCTGTTGTACTTGTGCACAAATGTAGAACAGGAAGTGTGATAGTGAATTAATAACATCGCAATGGCATTGCAGCAACTTCATGTGGCAAAGCTGGTATATTGCCTTTAAAGTCCACTATTTTCAATCTTCCAAACACACTTGTTCATTTTATTTTATGTTTGATATCCAGGGTGGTCTCTTTATCTAAACAGATCCTTTGCACTCATTATCTGAGCATAAATCAGAATTACCACCCATAATACTTCATCTGGTTGTGACAGTATGGCATGACAATATTTTATATACAAATCACTGGGTGAAAAGTTAGGTTTAACTGCTAACAAATGTAATACGTACATTTCTTTTTGCTGATGGCATAGAGATATAAAGTTCTGAGTATGGCCCAGGTGACCCAGGTTTGATTAACAGCTCAGCGTGCTTGACAACCCAGGCTGGGATGGTGGTTGTGCCCATCCTGGGGAGAGTGGATCAATCCCATCCATTTCAGGCTACCATTTAAAACATGATCACTGCTGGAGGGTGGTAGTGGTGTCAAAAGTGTAAGAAGCTGTGCAGGAACAATTTGGGCATGCCTACCCAATCCAGTGAGAGCAGCCCTTGCTTGCTGTACAAAGATGTATGTGCAAACTGACTGAGGGGCATAGACAGTCCTTGTAGTAATGTAGGTGCCCACATCAACAACCAAAGGGAGGGTTTAGGTCATTCATGCAAAATACACTGTCATTTCTAATATGCCATTAAGAAACCCAAAGATCCCAGTGTCTATCTGGATAACAGCCCTTCTTACCATATGGGATCTGAGGGGATTGGCCCTCCTTTAAGGAGCAAATGGTATGAGTCTTGATGGTTGTCAGGAAAAGCAAATAAAAAGGTTAGGTTTCTCCCTTCATATAGTCATTAATCTATGTGTACGAGTGTGATAGCATGTGCATTTTGCAAAAAAAAAAAAAATGGAAGTTACCACATTTAGGACTGAACTGGCAATCGGCTCTGTGTGTTGTCTCCCAGCTACTGTGTGTTCTATAATGCCCTAAAAGAATATTTTAGTGCCTCTAATGATCTTTTTGTAGCTCTGTATTGCAGCAGTTTGAAATGGAAAAAACACAATAAAAGCCAAAACTAACTTGAAAATATTTTGTGCAGTGACTGTGATGGCAATGCACCCTGTTCTGAAGCAAATTACATTGCTTAATCTTTATTCCTAGTACCCTTAGTGCTGGCATCTGCTATAAACTGCTGTCTGCAGGAAGGAGATATGCAGGTCCAGTTTCTTTTAAATTTTATACAACTTCATAACAGACTTTAAGACAAGTAGAACTGGGAGGAAAAGAGGAATACATGAATATTGCATCTGCAGGAAGTGTATGAAGAGCATGACTTAAATACTTTTCTTCAGGACTGGCTTCCATTTACTGTTGCGCACATGAGTAATTTACCGTCAGCCTTCAGTAGGGTCCAAACCATTGCTAGTAATTGTTAGATTCCCTTTTTACAGAGAAAAAGGCATTGAGCCATATGGTGAGATTCAACAACGATTAATCAAGGTTATAACAGAGCAGAGAGCAGTATAGTTGTCAGCACTGAAATAAAAGAAAATTAGGGCGGCTGCACTATTCCCAGCAAGCTACAACCTTATGTTTCAAGAAGGATAAGGGCAAACTCTTGACTGCTAAAGGTGGCTCAAGAGCCACAATAAAATACAATAAAAATCAGGAGCACACCACCACACAGTTCCACTAATGAGTCATTTAAAACCCAAAAACTAAAAAGAACTTTAATGAACGTTTAAATCTTAAGGAGCCATTTCTCACGATAAGCACTTTCAGCTGTAGCCTTTGTCAGATCATTAATGTTGTGGCACTCCATTTTCATGAATAAAAGGAAATTCACCCAATCAGTATCATTCCTTCGGGCTAATGCCTCTTTTTCACCCAGTCAGCTGGCAACCAATCAGCTATCAAATAAAAAACTGTCAAGCCTTCATCCTCAGCCAATGGAAAGAGATGTCCCATTGGGGATTGGTTTAAGCGGAACTACCGCATTTACACCAGGATAGCGGTCTGCTCTTAGATTTATGATCCAGTTCGCTTCGCTAGTTTCTGTGTGATTTTGAAGATACCCACCTCTAATATTTTCATAAATGCATTCAATAGCTTTGAAGTTGAAAGAGTGCAATGGCTTTAATAAGACATGATTTGCTAAGGCATTCCTCTTGTCTTTGTGATAAATATCTCTCACATGTCGAAGAATTCTATCCTTAAAGCAGTGGTCAGTCTTTCCTACATAATAGGCTGCACACTTTGAGCAGGTGGCTAAATAAGCTAAATGTCAGGTGAAAAGGAGGCATTAGCCAGGAGGAGTGATACTGATTGGGTGAATTTCCTTTTATTCATGAAAATGGAGAGCCACAACATTAATGAGCTACGGCTGAAAGACCTTATCGTGAGAAACGGCTCCTTAAGTTTTAAACATTCATTAAAGTTCTTTTTAGTTTTTTGGTTTTACACAATTCATTAGTGGAACTCCGTGGTGGTGTGCTCCTGATTTTTATTGTATTATGTTTCAAGACAGGTCAACAATGTTTGAACTTTCATACCAGTTTTTGGAATTCCTGCAGTAGAAGGGCATACTCCAAGATAAAGACATGCCAGAGTGGGAAATTTCAAAAAGAAATAAGGAAACATAACAGTATCACCTCCAGAATCAAAGTGTCTGGGAAAAGAAGAGTTAGAGACTCTAGTATTTATGCAGTTTAGGGAGGATGAGATGGCTTGAATATGTATTGATGTATCTATGGTATCCACTTTATATACTGTCTAGGTGCCCTAAATATGTACTTGACTACTTGGTATTGACCAGTAGAAAACAGCCTTGACTTACTCTGATGTTCATCGTGCATACAGCTGCAGTCATAACAGATGGGTTTTCCTGCCGTCAGGCGGGTCCTCGGTCGGCCGAATTCCAAAGTCTAGGTCCGGCGTCGGTTGTCGTCGCTTCTTCCCTGACGTCAGTGTGACAGGGTTATAAAAGAACCAGCCGACACCATTTTCTTCAGTCTTTCTTGTCGCGCAGTGCCCGAAGCAGAAGCAGTTCGCAAGTGCCGGTCGGCCAGCTCCTGAGATTACGAAAATTTTGCAAACAAAGTCTTCTTGAAAGCTAAGTACCCCATTGGGGAAACTTTTCTTGCCTCAGACCGATGTCAGACAAAGTTAATAATTGTATTTCATGTGGGAAGCAAATACCGCATAAGGATTTTCATTCCCTCTGCATTCCTTGCTTAGGCCCAGACCACGACGTCTCGGCCTGTCGTTTTTGTGCTACATTCAACAGATGCACCATTAAGCGTCGGGCGGAGTTCACCCAACATTATTTTGGCAAAAAATTTAATTACATTATGTTGTCGGATACTCCGACTCCAGTTTTGAGTAAAAGACGCAAAGATAAGGACCGACATACGAGGTCCGCGGCTTCTACCGACACCACGCCAAAGCCGACTACAGGTGGTCCGGTTCTCAGTGAGGCGACTACGCATCCCCTGACTACCGACGACACTTCATTGGCGGTGTCTACTGTACCCGAGGTCGCAGGCTCTTCGGCCCACACCACGACTACTGATACCGAAGCCACTCTAGGCGGTGAAACTCAGAGTTTAGACAGGTCTGCCACCTCTCAAGGTGTCTTCAGGCCTTCCTCTTCTTTTTCCATCAAGGCTTTCACTAAGTCTAAAGCAGCCATGCATACTAAGAGACAAGCTCCACAGGGCCCTTCTCAAGGCCCCATGCCTAAAAAGCAGATACTCAAAATGGCTGAGGATTTGATTATTCTTATCAGGGGTTCTCAACCCCCCCCCCGGACAAAAGGCCCAGAGTGGAGGAAGAATCCCCCTCCTCGGACCAGGCCTCCATTATTTCAGAGCATTCTGATGACCAGTACTCCCCTTTTGAAGATTCTGATACAGAGGAGTCCATTCCCTCTGTTTCCCCCCCTGAGGATTACTCTTTTGGGGAAACCTTGCATACCTTGAGGGAACACTTCCACTGGGAAGGCCAAGAGTACTCAGACTCCAAGAAAAGGCTTAGGGATTTTCTCTTGCTTCCTCAGCACAGGCCTCTGGCTATACCTCCTGTCTTAGACATTCTAGATGATGTGTATTCGGAGGCCTGCCTTAACCCAGACTCTTTACCTCCAGCCCCAGTCAAGCCTGACAGGTATTACCGGGTTCCTGACTCACACCAATTCCTATACAAAAGCCATGCGGCTGACCCAGAAACTATCTCACAGGGCCCCAAGGGAATTAAGGCCTCCACTGCTAAAAATCCATTACCTTCAGAGAGAGATTCCAGAGCTTTAGAAAGGTGGGGGAAAAAGGTATGCACCTCGGCCACCTTAACCATGAGGGCATTAAACTGCCAGTTCCATATGTTAAAGTGCCAACAGTTTCTGTTATCACAGTTGAGAAGCAAAATGTCACAACCTGAACAACCAGACTTGAAGGAGTTGCAGGATTTGATGCATAGTGCAGAACAAGTGGGTAAACATACCTTGCAATGTGGTTTTGATGCTTTAGAGGCCTCATGTAGAGCTGTTGTTACAGGATCAGTCATACGTAGACATGCCTGGCTCAAGGAGCAAACCTTACCAGATCATGTCAAAGCTAAATTACTAGATGCCCCTCTACAAAAAGATGTATTATTTGGTGTTAAAGCTGAGGAGGTATTAAAGAAAATGGAGGAAAAGGCTAAATCAATGCAAACAGTGAAAGATTTCCTACAGGTACAACCTCCACGTTTCAGTAGAAATTGGCCTTCCAAAAATTGGTCCTTTCCAGCCACGGACAGACCTCAAAGAGGTAGATACAGGCGCCCGAGGGGCAGAGGGCAATCTCAAGGATCGTTTAGAGGCAGACAATGGCAGGCTCCTACACAAAGAGGTGGTGAGGATAGTTCGCAGCCATTCAGAAAGCAAGCCCAATGACTTTCCCCTTTGCATGCCAAGCAAGGCTCAAATGGCAGCACCTTTAGGTGGAAAACTGGCATTATTTTCAAAAAATTGGCATATTGTCACAAAAGACAAATGGATTCTGGACATTATAAATAGAGGCTACAGATTCCATTTTCACACCCTTCTAAAAATGAGAGGCATGCCAAACCTGCCACACAATCAAAGGGCAGAGGCACAAAGACAAATTTCAGATCTCATGGACATGAAAGCTATTCAAAAGGTACCTACACAAGAACAAGGTCAAGGTTTTTATTCCAGACTATTCCTGGTACCAAGGAAGGGAAAAGATTGGAGACCTATTTTGGACCTATCCATCCTAAACACATTTTTACTTGTGCCAAAATTCAAGATGCTCACATTACAGCAACTTCTTCCCATGCTGGGCAAGGAGTCTTGGCTGGTAACATTGGACCTCAGGGAGGCATACCTGCATGTCCCAATCAGACAAGATTGCAGAAGATACCTCAGATTTCTTGCAGGTTCAACCCATTATCAATTCTCTGCATTGCCCTTTGGCTTATCTACTGCACCCAGAGTATTCATGAAATGCCTGGCATCAGTAATTGCCTACTGCAGACTTCAAGGGATACAAATATACCCATATTTGGATGACTGCCTTATCCAAGTGGACAGCAAGCACATGCTTCTGAAACATCTGGCTTTTGTAATAATGTTGTTGAATTCTCTGGGATACACAGTCAACAAAAAGAAATCAAAGCTAATACCCTCTCAAACAATAATTTTCCTGGGTGCCAACTTGGACACAAACACCCAGATGGCCTACCTCACGCCAGAGAAACAGGGGCAGCTAACTCAATACTTCAGAAAACTAGCAAATTTCACCAGGCTGACTGCAAGGAAAATCCTGCAGGCTCTGGGATTCATGGCATCTTGCATCCTACTAATCCCATGTGCAAAGCTGCATATGAGGAAACTTCAATGGTACCTGAAAAACCTATGGTCTCAACACAGCCACAGTTTGGAAACAATAATACCACTGATTCCATGTCTTCAAAAGGAATTTCTATGGTGGGCTCAAGCATGCCAAAGAAACACAGGTCTCCCATTCTGCAAGCCTCAAGCAAATCAAGTCATCACAACAGACACTTTGGACTACGCCTGTGGGGCGCACATGACAGATCGGTGCATTCAGGGCAAATGGTCCCAAAAAGAAAAGCACCTACACATCAATCAAAAGGAAATGCTAGCAGTAATAAATGCTATTATAGCTTTCAAAGACCTTCTGCATCCAGGTCAACTATTGATAAGGACAGACAACACCACAGTAATGTGGTACATAAACAAACAGGGAGGAACCCATTCATACCCCCTATGCAGGCTGGCCATGTCTCTTTGGAACATGGCTCTGGAATTACAAATCAAACTTCAAGCACAGTACTTGCCAGGCAAGGAAAACACGCTGGCAGACAACCTAAGCAGAAATATGACAGATCCACACGAATGGAAGTTGCATCCTCAAGTTTTTACAGAGATAATTCAAGCATGGGGAAGGCCAGACATAGATCTCTTTGCCTCCCACAAAAATCACCAATTGACAAAATTCTGCTCAAGGACTTTTCATCCACAGGCCTGGAGAGTGGACGCACTCTCTTTCAGTTGGACAGCAATGACAGTTTATGCCTTTCCACCTCTTCCTCTGCTGCCCAAAGCTCTATTAAAAACCAGAGCAGACAGACCATAGATGATTCTCATTGCTCCAGACTGGCCAAGACAGCACTGGTACCCACTCCTGAGGAGCCTGATGCATTCCCCACCATGGACCCTACCTATAATGCCTCTTCTTCTGACTCAGCACAGCTTCAAAACTCTTCACAGTCAGCTGAAAACACTCAATCTGGCCGCATGGAAGATTCCTTAACTTCACAACAGACCCTACTCTCCAAGGAGATGCAGGATGTCATTTTTGAGGCGCATTCCCCACCATGGACCCTACCTATAATGCCTCTTCTTCTGACTCAGCACAGCTTCAAAACTCTTCACAGTCAGCTGAAAAAACTCAATCTGGCCGCATGGAAGATTCCTTAACTTCACAACAGACCCTATTTTCCAAGGAGATGCAGGATGTCATTTTGGAGGCCAGAAGGCCTTCTACTAGAAAAGCTTACTCCGCAAAATGGAAACGGTTTTGTGCCTGGAATGAGAAAAAGGGCCAGAATCCTGGAATACTGAATTTACCTCAAATATTACAGTATCTAGCTGAGCTGCTAAGCAGTGGACTTTCATTCTCCTCCATCAAAATCCATGCCTCAGCCATTTCTGCAGAATACAACACTGATCCTCCTTTATTCTCTCACCCCCTCTTAGGACAGTTCCTCAGAGGGGCTAAGAATATAAAACCTCCAAGGAAACAACCAATACCTGCTTGGGACCTCAATTTCATTCTAGAAAAACTGACCTTGCTTCCTTTTGAGCCAGCTGCCTCAACAGAATTGCAATATTTGTCCTGGAAAACAGCCTTCCTTCTGTCTATCACCTCAGCTCACAGGGTATCGGAACTACAAGCCCTCATGGCTGTGCAGCCTTTCATCATTTTCCATCAGGACAGAGTTTCCTTACGAACCAATCCGTCCTTTATGCCAAAGGTGGTATCCAGGGTAGCTTTGAATCAGGCTATCCACTTACCTACCTTTTACCCTAATCCTCAAAACAAAGGGGAGAGACTACTACATTCCTTGGACATCCACAGACAGCTGCGTTATTATTTGGACAGAACAAAGCCTTTCAGAAAATCAGAACAACTCTTTGTGTCCTATGCTACAGGAGCTCAAGGGAAGCCAATTTCCAAACAGACAATCTCAAAATGGATAGCCCACTGCATACACTTTTGTTACTCTTTTCATGGTAAAACTGTACCTGCAGGCATCAGATCTCACTCCACAAGGGCCACAGCTACCTGTGCAGCTTTCCTCAGAGGGGTTCCTACCAAAGATATTTTGGAAGCAGCCACTTGGAGTTCTGTGCATACCTTCTCCAAGCACTATCACCTACCATTATACTCCAAAACTAGAGCAGGCTTTGCCACTGCAGTCTTGCAGGGCATCCTGGATCCTCCTAGTTCCACCTAGTGCCTACCACCCCTTTTTTAGCTTTGGGATTCTACCCATCTGTTATAACTGCAGCTGTATGCACGATGAACATAGTACAGTTTTGTACCTACCATAAATGTAGATGTTCGAGTGCTAATACAGCTGCAGTCCAGGTTTCCCTCCCTCCTTCCCCTCTTGGGACAGGCCTATTGGCTAACACCCCCTCATACAACCTGATTGGGGTATTCATTTATGGTGTATTTGCTTGCAACTACTGTTTTTTGATTATATTGCATTGCATTATTACATAAATTTATGTATTGCCTTCCTTCTGGGGGCACCTGACATCTGGGGCAAGAAAAACTGAAGAAAATGGCATCAGCTGGTTCTTTTATACCCCTGTCACACTGACGTCAGGGAAGAAGCGACGACAACCGACGCTGGACCTAGACTTTGGAATTCGGCCGACCGAGGACCCGCCTGATGGCAGGAAAACCCATCTGTTATGACTACAGCTGTATTAGCACTCGAACATCTACATTTATGGTATGTGCAAAACTGTACTTTAAAGTGGCAATGTCTTTTATAATTGTATGAGCCACCAAAGCAAGGTGAGTACAGTTTAATTAGGCACAAATGTCAAAACATTTATCTTAAAATAGCAAAGACTGCCATTATTGTGTAACAGTATATGTTCATCATATTTATACACTGCAAAAGCCTTAGCTATATGGGTTATATCCTGCCAAGGATATAACAGCCTGCCAGCTTCCAAAGCTTCAGGACACTTTCCATGCATCCAAACTGTCTGGCAGCACAAACGGAGCTGACTAAAAGACAAGTTTGGGAGCCAAGCCCTTCAGAGCTTTTGAAGATCAATGGTTTGCTTGTAATGTTCATTTGCTGGGCAGATAAGTTTAATTTGGGGGGAAAACATATGCTCTATCATTTTTATTTATTGTTAATACTTTCCTTTTCAGGAAAGTTATTTAAAAGCTAGAAGTTGTGTTTTAATGGACTTGCACAAGACTATACTATATTTTTTAAATGGGAGTGCTTTTTTCTGTCAATTTCAAAGTTTAAAGTAACTGAAAACCATTTTTTAGAGGAGAAATTCTGTTTATTTTACTTTGTGGAGCGGGCAAAGTGTTTTAAAGTGATTTTGACTGTATTTGTCTAAAAAAGTGGCTTTTAAAGACTTTTAACTTTTACCAGCATTTTCTGCTTGGTTTCCCCGGGAAAGATGCCTGATGCTCAGCACTTCCTCTTCTTCCACACTAGCCTCATCCTCCTCTTCTGTCACATTTCACTCCCTCATAGTCTGCAAGATCCTAAGGCACTTCTAACTCCTTATCTCTTTATATACCTACTGCTCAGGCTGTATTGCTTCTATTCTTTTTAACTTTCTCACTATTTTTCTGCATCACTAACATTCTGGCTATTGTTTTCCTAACAGAAACTAACATTCTGTTTATTTAGTTATTTATTTTTTCATGTACTATAGCAGTCAGTGTCACACGTTGCTCTACCTACATTCTATTTTTTGGACACTACGTCATGTATAGTGAGAGTGACTTTTATTGTCTATAATGTTTTTAACTTTAAAGAATCATCTAGATGTGTAGTATATGTTGTAACATCTTGTAACATAGTTTGTTCTTTCAACTTATTTTTTATAGTATTTCTAATGTGATGATTTGTACTGTATTGGATTTTACTGTTTTTATTGTACTATATGTGGAGCTTTTCTCCCCGGGCCTCTGCTGAAAATGAGTTGTGTAGACCCAGACAGACCACCCCGGGTAAACAAATGTCAAATAAATAAAATAAACAAATAAAAGATGCATCATTTTTGGTCTCAACGTGGAAAAATCTGTCAGTCCCACAGCCGGTCCTTCTTCTAGCCTCAGAAAGAAAAAGTAAAGCAAAAAGCCTTTGCCATCACAGAAAGCTAGTAATTTACCACAGCCAGTGAGTGACTCTGCTGTGACCATTAGGTGTACTTTAGACCACACTCATCTTTTATCCCAGATTCCTCTGGTGTAGCACCTACAGCCACTATGGACTGAGGGTTAGCCACATCGTTAGCTGTTGGGTCCCTCAGTGGGCAAGGGAAAGCCAGGCTTGCCAGTCCTGGAAGAGGAAACAAGGAAGGCTTCCCTGTTTTGTCCGAATGTTGTGCCCAGCCCTGGGGAAAGAATTGCTGCTATTAATAACACTGTTGATCTTATTTTTCCCATCAAATAGATACAGAAAACTAAGCATGTATCTACTCCTCCTCATATTTCCTAAGACATAAGTAGTTTACTGGGTCTGGTTCAGAGATTAATTCTGACTATTGATCCTTCTTATAAAGTAGTGTCTGATAAATGAAAGTGACATTGTTCCTTTTCTGAAGAGGAAGAAGGGACAAATACATGGTTTTCTCCTTAGATTTCTTATTTAGACTCAGATGAAAGCTCAGTACCTGGCTCTCCCTGTCTCTTTCTCTCCGAATACTTCTAGATTGTACAAGTGTTTTCCATAGGGGAACACTGAGGTTTCTCAGTCCCTCAGAAAAAACTTTAAGCTGTTACAGCAGGAATTTCAAGAACTTGCACCCATTCCTCCAGTTCTGTTAGATTTGGACAATGTGTGTGCTAACAAATGCAATTTTTATGGCAGTCAGCCAGCTACCCCTAAAAAGGCAAATAGGATGTTTAAAGTTTCTCAGTCTCTTAAGTTTTTATATATTCTTCCCAAACTGAACCAGTGCTATAGCTTTAGTTAATCCTTTAGCTACTAAACATTTAATTAATTCAAATTCTACTCTTTCTACATGGAAGATTTTGATAAGTACTGGAAAAAGTATATGCTTCTGCAATTTTGATATTGTCAGGCTCAAATGTAAAGGTTTGTTCTGACTCATTGTGAAAGTATGAGGAATATTTTATCTGCAGTTTCCCCTTTTGAGGAGAAATCTGCTTTAAGTAATTTAATTTCTTCTATTGTTTAAGACACTACTCATTGTTTACAGAGTGTGTGTGTGTATGACTCTGTTGATGCTTCTTCCAGGGCTTTGGCCACTGGTACTGTTTTAAGGAGGTTTGCATAAATGCATTTTCAGAACCTCTCAGATGATGATAAACATGAAATTTTAAATTCTCCTTTGGATAGATTTAGTTTTTGTCCATTCTGCTGCAGATGCAATTAAAAAGTGTGATGAAAAACGTAAGCTGATACAGGAAATCTCTAAAATTCTCAGCCCTCATTTTCCAAATATTGCAAGGGAAACTCCTCATCCTGTTTTGGTAAGAAACAAAATAAACAGTCTCAATAAAATACAGGTAGACAGACATTTAAGAAGGAAAAGTAAGAATTCTGGAAACTCCCAAAACCAAGTATAGTCAGTAACTCAGAATGAGGATTTAAGACATATTGCCCCTCACTCCCAGAAGGCCCTTTTTTGTCCCAGAAAGTCTGAATCTCCACTTTTCTCTTTGGTAACAGATAGTTTCAAACAAATGGGTTCTAAATATCAGTCATCAAGGTTACAGATGGCAGTGGAAGGAAATTCTTCCTTTCCAGGGGGTAATTCCTCATCCTCCAAACCAGACTTTTTTGTTTCCATCTGTTCTTCATATTATGCTGCCCCAGGAAGTGATAGAACCAGTTCCCCCTTCCCAAGTGAGAAAGGGGTTTCATTCAAGGATGTTTTTTGCACCAAAGAAAGAAAATGCCTGAAGACCATTTCTGGATCTTTCTTTTTTAAATGTGTTTGAGATGATGTCTAAATTTGAAATTATGCCACTTCACAACCTGTTGTCTCTTATTCCTAATTCAAGTTTCTTTGTAACAGTAGATTTAAAAGATGTGTATCACCACATTCCTATTCATCCTGACTTAAGGTGTTTCTGTGTCTGGATCATATTACCTGATCTCTGCCTTATCCTTTGGACTATCCACTGCACCAACAGTGTTCACAAAGTGTCTAGATCTAGTTATAGCTCATTGCAGCTACATGGTATCCACATTTTTCCATATTTAAAAAAACTTGAGTATCTTTGCAAATGCTTTTTTAAAGTGTCTGGAATCTCTCGCTTGGGTGAGAAATCTCTTACACAATCTGGTATTCCAAGAGAATCTTTCTTGACTCCTTTTCACAGGATTGTGTTTCTTGGATGTCAACTAGACACCACAATTCAAAGAGCTTTTCTTCCACAGGAAAAAATATAGGTATATTTAGATCTAGTTCTAGGGTTTTCCAATCCAGCTTCTGTATCTGTGAGGGAATACCTCAGGATATTGGGTCTCATGGCTTCTACGATTCTTATGATACCCCTAACAAGACTCCGCATGAGAAAGATACAGTGGTATCTGAAGTCTCTTTGATCCCAGCACTAACGCCCTATTTATTTTTAGATCCCAGTACTAGAGTTTCTTAGAAGAGATCAATATCAACAGAGGACTCAGATTTTACTTGGAGAGCAGTTTGCAAAGAGATAAAAGTACTACTTGTGGGGGACACCAAGGACAATTGCAAACACATAAATATAAAAGAGATACCTGCCCTGATTAAAGCTCTCAACTCTCTGAACCATCTTTGGTCCCTGGGATCTATTCAAGTTGTTACAGGCAATACCACAGTCATGTGGTAAATCAACAAGCAAGGGGGAACCAGGTCATACCCCCTTTTCAGAGTAGCCATGTTAACTTGGGATCTAGCTTCACAGCACAGTCTGCCTCTACGGGCATCCTACATTCTGTCAGAGCAAAGCTGTGGGGCAGTCAAGCTGAACAGGAACAAGGGCAGACCCTTAGGAATGGAAACTAGATCAGGGAGTCTTCCAAGATTTGATTCATCTGTGGAGAGTTCCTCAAAAAGAACCCTTTGCCTCCTTTCTGGACAATCAGCTGGCTGGAGTCTGTTCCAGGACTCCATGCAAGAAGGCCTAGTAAACAGATGCCTTTTCTTTGACTCCAATAGACATATTCCTGTATGCTTTTCCACCCTTTCCACTAATATCTAAGATATTTGTAGTGACTCCCTTCTGGGTCAGGCAACTATGATGCTTTCTTCTTTTGGAAATGACCAATGGCAATTACCACAAGCTTCCTCAGAGACTAGAAATAATCACACAAGAAAAGAGATGTTTGATAAACCCCGACACCAATCAACTTCAATTGACTGCCTGGTTGAAAGGACTTAATTCTCTTTCTGCATCTTTTTACTGAGGACATGCAGCAGGTACTAATGGAGGCAAGAAAGTCTGCTACTAGAAAATGATATATGGAAAAGGTTTTCTAATTGGTGCCAACAACACAACTAGCACCCATTCAAGGCTTAGTTATTCTCCAGTTTTACAACATTTTTGTGAGTTACAATTCTATGGTTTTTCTTACTCCTCTATCAGAGTTCATTTATCAGCTATTTCAGCATGTCTGCCCCTGGATCCTCCTCTTCCAATGTGTATCAGGGTTCATTTATCAACTATTTCAGCATGTCTGCCCCTGGATCCTCCTTTTGCAGTGCAGTCTCATGTCATAATGTTTTTGAAAGAGTTTTTGCATAAGAGGCCTCCAAGAAAAACAGTGGCCCCTCCTTGGGACCTTAATTTTGTGTTAGAGAAGATAACACTTGCTCCAGTTACGTGCGCTAACCTGACTAACTAGAGGTGCTTAACATGGAAAACAGTTTTCCTGATTGGTCTGACCTCTGTAAGAAGGGTATCTGAGTTGCAAGCTCTTATGGTGAGTCAACCCTTTCTCACTTTCCACAGGGACAGGGTTTCTTTGAGAACTAATCCTTCTTTTCTGTCTAAAGTGGTATCCAAGTTCACTTTAAAATGAATTATCCATCTCCCTGTTTTCTTTGCTGAACCCAAAAATGAGAGGGGAAAGGCTACTATAGACCTTTGATGCCCACAGACAACTCAGATGCTATCTAGACGGTACTAAATGTTTCAGCTTTTCCGATCAAATGTTCATTTCCTGTGAAGGTAAAAAGATGGGACAACCTGTGACTGTGACTGATTCCAAATTGTTGTCTAATGCTATTACCTTTTGTTAAAATTGCCACAACAAAACTATTCCAGGCAGAGTCGAGGTCTTCTCTACCAGGGCCTTGGCTTCATCTTTGGCTTTTTGAAAAGGGTTGGATTCTAGAAGTATTCTAGAAGCTGCAACTTAGTTCTCTGCACATACTTTTACAAAGCACTGTAAACATGATTCCTTCTCTAGGTCTAGATCAGGCTTTGCTAAGACCATTCTCCAGTGGCTGCTGGATTCATCTCCTTCTATTTCCTAAGTGTAATAAGCTAGGGTAGTCTACCCATATAGCTAAGGTTACTAAAGCAGTGATAAATGTGATGACCTTAGAACAGTTGTTTAATCAAACCTACCGTAACATTAGATGTTCGAATGTTTACAGCTGCAGTAGTTTGCCTCCATCCTCAGTGTTTTTTGGGAACGCTGTCTCCTCCCTTCCTCTCGCTCTCTCTCTGTTGACAGGAAAGCTCTGAAGGGCTTGGTGCCCAAATTTGTCTTTTAGTTAGCTTGAGCTGCCTGACAGTTTGGGCACATGGAACGTATCCTGAAGCTTTGGACGCTGGCCAGCTGTTATATCCTTGGCAGGGTATAACCCATATATCTAAGATGCTGCAGCAGTGATCACTCAAACATCCACTGATATGGTATGTTTACTTAATTGTACTGTCTTGTTTTAGATCTAAAATCAATCCCTGCTACTGGAAAAAGAATATGCTAGTCATGTAGCATAGCTGTGGGCTGGAGTTGCATTTATGCAATGGCCAGGGTTTAGCAGTATGAGTTTCATGAGTGGTATAGTATGCTATCGAGAGCTGTTTAAAGATGCTAAAATGAGAACAGCTTCAGGCAGTAGTGAACAGGTGTATAGCAGCTAATGGATACATGTGTTCATCTCTCCCTGTGTAATTTGGGCATTCTAGTAGGCACTCAAGATTCACCTGCTCAGTTAATTTATTGTCATCCTGTATAAAGCAACCTTTAAGAAGTGTGGCATAGTTACTCATCTTGGAAAATCACTGTTACGTTTCCCTGTCTCTGAATATTACTGCTGTCAGTTACTCACTGTTCAAAGCATTCATTTCTAGATTTTGTTACCTGAAGGTTGTTTCATATGGAAATGTATCTGTCTTGTTCTGGAACCCTTCATTGAGTATTTATTTAATTATTGTGCGATACCGATACTATTTTTCCCCTGCCTACACATTGGTTAGGCTTTTGAGAAATGAGGGTTTATCTTCCTTGACCTTGGAAATCATTATTTACAGACTGTACAAAATGTTGCATGAAGTTATTTGTTTTGACAGTCTGATCACTTGCGAAATGGTTACGTTTTAGGTAATTGGAGATATGTTCGTTGGTTATACTAGGCTAAGTGTGTGCTTGATATTATGGATCCTGGCTTGTGTAACCCGGTGAGTGGGGTGTCTGCATGTCACACAATGGAGTCCCCAGTGACAGGAGGATTAGGTAAAGCTTATACTTGCCTTAAGGGCTTTGCTGTTAGAAAACCATTGGGTGCAGTACAGCTATGAGCAGTCTGCTTCATCAGATATCACTTAAAAAGCCTGAAATATCATTATTCTTATAATAAGATGTGGAAAGAATTGTACATCTTTCGTTTATGAAGCTGATGGAGGATTAACATTGGCAGTCAGCATGTATACTTGGCTAACTTCTATTACTCTAACAAGATGGAATATTTTACCAATACAAAATCTGTATGAGAGCTCCAAGTGTAATTCTTAATGGATTAAACTTTTCTGATAAGTGACTAAGAATATTAACTGGTTGAATTCATATTCCCCTGATCTACTAATCTTCCAGAAATATACTTCTTCCCTTTTGAACGTGGCAAGATGGCCAGAAATGGCTATTTATTTTATTTATTTATGTAGTTGTATTTATCCTTAGTTGACTGGGTTTGTCCAAGTCATCTATGATTTGATACTGGTAGTCCTTGTTAGAAAAACTTTGGGGTTAGGTGATATCTGTCATCTAGTATTATACTGGGATTTAACGGCTAGGCTTGTAAAGACTCTTTGGTCAATAGCCTATTAACATCCTATCCTATAAACCTATGGTCTCATCCCATTTGTCAGGTAAGTAGTATACGAACGTAGTTTTACTTTATAAAGGGATACAAGACCACATTTTAAACACATTCAATGTCTTTGGAGGGCTTTAGCTGCTGTAATAGTCAGTCATTATTCTAGAGTTATACTCTTTCATTCCAGAAATGGAAATAAAAGAGGGTAGGCAAGTTCTTTTTCACATTATTGATAAAAATGAGTAATTCTTAGTGATAATTGGTGATTTTAGCTTTGTGTCAGAAAGCTTAACACTAGTACATGGGTCAAGTCATGTCTTTAAACCCTTCTAGACTAGCAGGGAAACCGTTTACTAAGCTGTAGAGTAAGGGCCGTAGAGGCAGGACATGGTGGCCCAAGCAGGAGGTTATTCAAGTTCACACTATACATATGTATAAAAGCTGTTAAATAAAGGCAGCTGACAAACTACACCTATGGTTTATCCAGCTTTGTAAAAATATCTAATTTTGTGTATACAACACACATGCAACACCTCACTCTGCCATAATTAACTTTTCTTCCATCTGGACACCCCCCCATACCAACAAAATAAATCATCATGCCACATCAGACCCATCTCAATCCTCTGCACACTATGTACAGTATTTGAAAAACTAGTTTATTTACAAGTTTAAAGTTAACAGAAACAATATGCTATGTTTTTACCCTAGCAATGTGGATTCTGGCAAGATAGGAGCAGCATGGCTGTTATCTGAACCTTTACTCACCACATCTTACTAAATGTGGACATGGGCAATCTAACAGCAGCTGTAATTATGGATTTAATAAAAGCATTTGCCTCTGTAGACCTTACCCTTCTCATTCTGGCCCTCAGGTCTGAGTCCTGCAGCAACATGTTGGTTTAAACACCATCTTACCAGCCATCAGTACAGAGTGAAGCAAGTCTTATCACTTTCAGATTTCACACCACTTAAGCAGGGAGTACCACGAGGCTCTATACTTGTCCCACTTCTATTCTCGCTGCTTGCAGATGAGCTTCCTTTCAGCCTCCTACCTAGTATCCTATTACTTTACCCTGATGACATGTTTCTCTAGAAGTCTAACTCAGAGCCAAACACAATTAGACAATTTCTTGAACAACATCTTTCTACACTAGCTTCAAAATAATGACTTACCGCTAAACATCACAAAAACTAAAACATGATCTCTGGCACCATTCACAAACTCAAATCAGTATCCCCTAACTGGCAGATAACATTCAGAAACAACAAACAACTAGAAACTACCAACCATTTTTTTTAATTTATAAATCTGGTTAGATCAGCACCTTAACTTTCAATCTTACATTCAATGAACCAAAAGCAAAACTAATACAAACCTTTTGGGGTCAGAAAAACTCACTCGCTTTTTAGCCCCCAAAGGAAGACGTGAGTGGAAAGAAAATAATACCCCCCAATATGAGTATGGACTTTGCTTCATAGACTTTATTGCCCCAAAACATCTTTCCTCCCTATAATCAACTACAAATTTAGTATGTCCCTTTATTATTCTAGCATCCCAAAGGGAACACCACTGCTTATTCCTACCTAAGGCCAAATGTTTTCCAGTCCAACAAAGATATGACCTGTTTCTATGCTCCCTACTTTACAGATTATTAATTATGGATACTTTTCCCTTCCTATCCAGTAAGCTGTCCACAAGAATAACAAATTATCATTAACATTCTCTTCCCTCCGACATCCTCTGTATCCAGACTCCCTTTACCAAACTTCACCTTAGTAATCACAACATTATCTGTTCTAGCTCCAGAACTCTGGGGATCTGTCTTCCTGCTATCAGAATCTAAATGCCCACTCTGAATTCATATCAACACTAAAATGGAACATCACCAATCTCCTAGCTGAAAATGCCCCTTCAGTAACCACCCTTTATAAAATCCATGCAAGAATTTACTGCTGTCTGATGACCAAGCTCATATCCATCTTACTGTTCACACTGGGGAGCCACTAGTCCCCTTCATCTTCAAACTCTTAAATCCCATTTTTCTCATGTACTCCATGATTTCTACATCATACCTGTTAATCTAAACTCTTCCCTCCTCCCTACCAACTCAGTATTGTACATGCTGTACACTCATCATACTTAATGCTTTATCTTATTGATATGAAGCTACTATTCAATTACTATATAGTCATTTTTCTTTTTCTCTTCAATTTCTATGTGTTATAAATGTATTTATTTGTCTTTGTTTATCAGTTGTGTGACTGGGCAGAGTCCATTTTCAGTGGAGGCCCAGAGAGTAAAGCTCCATCACAGTACATTTATAATAACAAGTTAATTTCAGAACAGTTCTAAAAAAATGTCAGTCAAATAGGTATTTGTTTTAACTTGGACTATTTTTTATGTTAAATCGCTGTTGTCTTTTATACAACTCTGGCTGGGTCTGAAACAAATCATTAGGATCACTACCCTGCCCCAGTAAACAAATACAAATAAATAAATTAGTGCATGCCAACAAATATAGCTCCGTTAGTGTGACCAGTTGTATGTGCAAAGAAATGGAGCACATCCTATCCAAGCTTATTAATACAAAATAGTTAATGTCCCTTGATCGGAGTTAATTTGGCTTTATCAATGACAGCTCCTTTCTTTTTAACCTTGTAAACTTCTTTGATTATGTCATTGAAGCTATAGGCAGTGATCAGAGCATTCACACTGCCAATATTGACATTGTCCGAAACTTCAGTGTAATCATTAATGAGAGTATTATATTCATAAGCTTACTAAACAGTGAAAGTCCCTACATTTTCTATTAGCTACCTGGTTTGCCGACAGAACCCATGTATTAAAAATTACAGGAGCTTCCTCTGAAGGCAAAAAACTTTTTCCAGCTGTGTCCTGCAGGCTCAATGCTGAGGTATCTACTTTTCAACATCTGTTTCTCTGATGGAACACAGTTACTTCAACAATGGCTTGACTATACCAACTCTTGATGGTCTTAAGCTAGATCCTAAGAAATTGTGTCTACCTCCTATCATATTCTTGGGACACCCCTCTAAACTGATACTGTCATCAAGGCCTGGGACACCTATGTTGATAACTCACTTGCATTTGACACAATGTCTCCGCAGTGTTGCAGAAAGCATTCTGCCTGGCCCAACTAATTTCCAAAGGCATGCACTGTAGAGCTAAAGAAGTCTTATTTTCCCTGTACCCCTCTGTTATAATGTCCCTTGTGGGGTATACCTTTCTAAGCACATTGCTCACTTTACGAAGCCCCAATGGTTCTTAACTAAAAACATCACTGGTCTCAAGTCTTTTAATTACCTAGATAGAGTAGCAGCCCTATCCTTGTACTCCGTTCTATACTGACCCCTTTGCAGTGACCCTTGGCTTGCTTTTTGAGCCATGAAAGGCCCTGCTGTATTCATATTTCTGCACGTTTAAAGAACCAATGACTCCTTAACTCCCAGACTAAGGATCTTAACTTAGATCACCAAAATAAAGAAGAGTTTTGTGTGGGATATGTACCTAACCCACTGTATTGTATGCTTGTTGAACAAGTTCTCCCTATTGTCAAGCAAAGCTGATTTCAAAGTTAATTTTAGTGACTGGATGAGCAGTCATAAATTCTCCTTTGGGTTATCTTGCCATACCCCTGCTAAACAAGGAGGAGCATTATTGAATTACACAGTAATTCAATAGGTTTATTTGGTTGGGCTGTTAATGGTCCTTGGGAGGCATGCCTAGTGTCTGCCTATGAATCTATAATAACATTCTTCCTTAAAATAAATAATGTGTCATTTTTCCTTTACAAATAAATACACAAATAGTGCATAACTTCACTAAAAATTGATAGTAAACAGGTAATCTGGAAAATAGTAATGAGGGAAAAAAAAAACTAACATCAAAACTGGAAAACTACCAGCTTCTGCCTTAAAGTCATACTATTCCCTTTCTATATCTGTTTTTTTAAGACCAAAGCAGAATTTTGTTACAGATGATATAATACATCTTGAGCTCTTACTTCAGGGGTATCCTCTCAAAATGCAGATTACAGTAACACCTATAGCCTTGTAGGATTTCGTATGACTTCTTTACATTTTAGAAGATGTGATTCTGTTAGATACATGTTTGAGTGACTGTGGCGGGAGGGGGGCGTTAGCAAGATGATATTCAAATCATGTGACGTAACTCATTATATCTAAGCAGCATTAAACCCTGCAGCAGTCAATACATACATTCTTGGAGCAATGTTTAATTTCACTTTAAACTGTAACATATTTTCACAGTAGAAAATAGTTATATACCATTTTACACATTTTCTTTCATGTATTACATTTTACTGAAAAGGTAATGAACGATGTATCTTTTACTTTTATCTTTTAAAATTATTTTACACAAGTTTTTAAATTTGATACACCTCTGTCACATGTACCTTCATAATATATGAATTTCCATCAACTACATGATGCTACTGTGCGATGTGAATCACATGCAGGGCTGTAAACATGATGTATAACTGGACTGTATTCACCATACTCTTGATTAAAATGTCCTGTGTTTTGTGTCCAATGGGATGACCTGAAAAAGGCCCACTTGGACAAGTAGTCTACAAAAGAAAATAATTATTAATTAAACAGACCATTTTGTTGTGGTTTTCCTAAAGCCAAACTGCATCAGGCTGTGAAATAGAGAATGACTTATTGAATAGGTGCTTGAGACAAATGAAGAAGTTCCTTTGACGTGGCCTTTTTACGTGGCAAAAGATACCGTGATGCTGCTGCATTCTGACCAGAAGCTATGCTGATTATTTCTTTAATGTCGGAGATTATATTTGGTGATGTGATTTCTTCAGAATCTTAGCACGTTAACAAAGACTAGTAATAGGTCAAAAGCTGAATGGTGTTTGTAGGTTTCTTAACTTTGGGGAGAGATGTCATTGGAGGTGAGCTTCCAACTTTATGGAAGGATGCTGGTTGTCAAAAAAACCTTTCAGTTATCAGTATGGGCTTTCATATGCAGGTGAAGGGGTGCCATCTTTTAAAAAAATTAAGTGCCTACTCTGTGTAAGCCTGGATGTTTTATGATGTGTCGTACTTCTGTATTTGTCAGGATTCTGAAACTGACTTTAGGAATTAGTCCAGGGATATAGTGGAAACATCACTGAGATTGAAGGGATGTTAATATGAAATATTGTGGTAGGAGGTTCTGTGGTTTACGTTATAGGATCCCTAACAATTTCAAGGAATTCATGTTTAGTATTGTACTCGATGAGTGTAACATCACTAGGTTATGTGTTATTGAAATAAGAGGGTTCCAGCATTGTTTCAGTTCACATAGGAGCATTTTCTCTATATTTTAATGCAAGTGTTTTTTGTTGCATCTGTTGCTGTTTTAGTAGTGATTTGAATTCCTAATAGTGTATGTTCTCTTTCTTCTTCTGCTTTGCACATTCCCTTTGTTTGAATATAACTCTAAAATCCTGCTTGATCCTTGGGTAGGTAGCTTCTTTGAGGATCCTCAATTTAGGGTGAGAGAACAGGCTACCTTAGATGGGTTCACATAGGTTGTAAAAGTTGGTGAGGTCTGAAACTGGACTATCACCTTAAGTTACAGCAGGACTAACAAAACACATCAGTAACGTGCAGGCGTGAAGGGTAGGAGACACTGCTCTGTGGAAAGACCTTTGCTACAAACTAATACTACACTGTATCGATTGTCGTACAACTCTGAATATACTACTTCCCTGTAGGTGCTCCATAGTTCTAGGTTGCTTTATGCAGATTCTGAGACAGATATGATATACTTTTGGATTGCAGGTATACAATGAGCCATAAAGGGCCATGCAGACTATAGTTAGGCATTTTAGTACTTGGGAATGTTATACAATTTGTGAAGAATATAAGGTGAAGAATATAAGGTGAGGTATCGAAAAGACACTGGCCAGCATACACCTCAGGAGTATCAGTCATATCAATCAACAAAATTTGCAACACTTGGCTACAAAGCAAAAAGTACCTAATAAATATTAGCGGTACAGAGGGGAATGGCAGTTCACAGTCAGACGGGGGAAGACTGAGAAGCAAGGATCATTCAGTTGTTTCCAGACCATCAAAGGAGGCTTTACTTAGGTGAAATAGGTGAATGGCCAAATAACAGCCATTAGAGTCTCAACAGAAATGGAAATTTACAAGCAGTTGTAGAGAGAGCTCCCAAGCCTGCGCCATTCATTGCATCCTGACCATTAACCTGGGCTTTATTCAGATGGCAGAGGTAAACATCCTAATCAAAAATGTCATTGATAAGGATGGAAACAGCAAACCACAAACAAGTTGGGGCAGGTTCAGAAACCATGACTATCTATACTTTGCAATCATTGAACAGGACTTTATTCAGTTGACATGTAACTATCCTAATATCAAATATCAGAGGTACATGTAGAAATGGCACAGTGCAGGCGGGTTGGAGGAGAGCTTCCTGGCCATCAAATGGAACTTTATTTGGGTGAAAGAGGTGAGTGTTTTGGCAAATAGTAACATTGACTGCAAAATGTGCTTGCACAATGTCTGTACATACCCCCTGTATGAAGAACGCAGTTAGGAATCTGTCATGTTGGTAGTAGTAGTAGAACTAACAGTTCAGAACTTATGTCTGCAGTTATTTTTCACTTCCAAATCATTCTGTTAATTGATATTTTGTTACTTATTTTTCACATTTGTTAATCAAGGAAAATATTTCTTAAAAATGTCATCCAGAAATTCCAGAAATATATGATACATTTCATAAATGATTGTTAACATTTCACTTCAATTGTAAAAAAAAAAAAAAAAACACATTCTATTTTAAGAAAAACTACACTAAAAAATTCCATCTGTTTACACTTGCCCTGGGAGTCAGAAACATGCTCAGCAAGGTGGAAGTTAGCTTCCCACAGATTCTGATCTGGGTGCGGTGTGTTTCACTACTCAAGACAACTAATTCCTAATCCTGTTCACACCCAGAGCAGGACCTGCAGTGAGAGCCAGATGGAGTCAGATGAGGAAAAAGGGCTGAATTTAGAGTGCATACATGCCATACATAACATTTACACATGTTATGAAGAGAAAATATGAAGAGTGTGTCCGCTATAATGGAAGGTGAAGGTATGGTAAGAGACTGAAGGTAGATAGCAGGGACAGACACATAACACAAGCCAAAGAATGACAGGGGAAGTGCTGACACAACAAAGGATGGGGAGCACAGTTGGAGCCATCTTGCAAACAAAGGGAAGGCAATGGACAGCCAGAGTTGTCATACAAACAAAGGGAGGGCAATGGACAGTTAGAGCCATCATACAAACAAAGGGAAGGCAATTGACAGTTAGAGCCATCATACAAAGAGAAGGCAGTGGACAGTTAGAGCCATCATACAAACAAAGGGAAGGCAGTGGACAGTTAGAGCCATCATACAAACAAAGGGAAGGCAATGGTGATGGGGAGGACTGGAGCACAAACAGGGAAGGAGTGTGGTGCAAAAAAAAGGGCTACATTGGGGGGTATAGTCCTCTAAACTCCACTGACCATGTGACTTTCAGCAGGTCAGACAGTTCACTGTCCACTTTCTACACTGCATTGTGCCTCAGGTGTTGCTGGTAAGACTGGGAAGGGATGCCACTCTACTAGTCACAAGAGGAGCTGTTTCAGGTGGCTGATGTGGGCATCAAGCAACCATCTTCCCCACCTACTCAAGTAACTCCACGTGGGTTACATATTTGTCACCCCTGGCAAAGCCACCCATGGGAACTGTGATGGTCCCAGCCAGTGAAGCACTATCAAGGGCATAAGAGGTGGTAACATCACTCTTTTCTGTGGTGCAGCCACCAGGGAGGTAACCCTGGATGTAACTTTGCAATATGCAGGGCCTGGCTGGATTCACTGGGCATCTGTAGAACCAGGCCTGACAAATACACGTAACAACTGTAAAATGAAAGGAGAGAAATAAAAGAAGAAATAATAAAATAAGTTAAAAATAAATGATAGTGTCAAAGGAAGGGAGAGATATGGAGAATTTTTTATAAAATCAATCTGTAAACTGTGAGAAGTTCATGTTTATACACAATTACATCTTATAAATTATAAATTCAGTGGAAAAAAGCTGATAAGCTAATTAGCAGCAACAGTGTCCGATATGTATATGGTGCCATGCTGTGATATGCTATCTTAACAAGGTGGTCTGACAGTTATTACCTGATGAAGCCTAATACACTCAGGTGTAAGAGTGGTACAAAGTGCTGGAATGTTATTCTGAGTCAGTATGACCACTTGCATTTCTTTATCTGTAATTTATTGTAACACTTGCATCTCTACAGGCCTACAGCTGTAGTGATTGCAAACACTACCTGAATAATTGTTCAGTCATACTCAAAAACCATATACACTTTGATACTAATACCTATACATGTATTCATAACCATGCTTACGACATTAGGGGTGACCAATATGCATACAGCTGCCATTTAGTAACATACTTTCAAGCTACTGTGTATTAAGCAGGAAACCAATTGTCTGTAGAAACTGTGCAGATACTTGCAGTACATCTCAGTGCCTTTACACTAACTTCTTCTTCCTATTGGATCATAAGATTGGGATGACACCCCGGCTGGTCACTGTAGTGAAGCCTCTACTGCTGGCCAAAGGGAGGTATTCCAGTATCATCAGTGACAGCCCTGGCACAACATGGTCAGACATCAACATTATACTGGGAAGCCTCATAGGTGTTCATAGCCAAACACTCCAAGGTCCTTGTGCAGTCATTAAAGGAAGATTTTTAACTCCTTACTGCACCAGTGGTGCCCTCTGCCATTCACAGTGCCATTAAAAGACATATACCATTAGAAGGCACAACCATATTCTAGGTTTCATTCCAGAGAATAATGAATGTTATCCCACTGTCATGCCCATCTTGTATTTCAGCAATTGCAGTGCAATACAGGGCATCTTAGTCATATGACCTTTTGTCGTGTGAGAAAAAGATGGGATTGAAAATGTTGCAATGTCAGGGTGGCGTAAAGGTGTGAGAAATGCTCGACATCTATGCAGTACCTACATGAGCTTTAAGTTAGTGATTAGCTTTGCTCTTTAGGACTACCATTGACTGCAAATATTTTTTATATATATATATAGATATATATATATATATATATATATATATATATATATATTGCATTATGTCCTTATATGTGCCATCAACCCACCCATGCATGTTTGGTGCACTCCATAGATGTTCATGCAGATTCACGAGAGTAAAAGTGTGTCTATGGTCACAGCGACAAAATGTAAAAAGAGAGGTACAGAAAAAATTCATAAGCTGGGTGCCTTTTTACATAACCACAATGCTCAGAGTTACACAATGTAAACCTCTGCATCTGTCAAGAGATTCTCTCTGTGCTATGGAAGACTACAGACTGAACTACCTTGAGAAAATGGTGGAGTGACTTTGGGATGGGTGCCTGGGAATACTCCCACCGTGTCCCCTGTTGGTTGCCAGAAAGTCCATCTAACCACATGGTGGACTGACTTGGAGGTGGATGACTTGGGTAATCCTACTGTGTCCCTTGTTGGTTTCTGGAAGATCCCTGTAGCTACACAGTGGCATGATTGAGGTGGGTGCCTGGGTTACTCCCAGTGTGTCCTCTGTTGGTTGCTGGAAGGTCCCTGTAGCTACATTGTGGAGTGGCTCTGAGGTGTATGACTGGGATACTCCCACTGTGTCTCCTGTTGATTGTGGGAAGGTCTCTCTAGCTACGTGATGGAGTGACTTTGAGGTGGGTGCCCAGGATATTCCCACTGTGTCCCCTATTGGTCGCATTACCTACATGGTAGAGAGACTTTGAGTGGGGTGCCTAGGATACACCCACTATGTCCCCTGTTGATTGTGAAGTGTTTCTGTAGCTACACATACCTCGGTATCACTGGGATAGGTACGCCTATTATTCATAAAGCTACACATACCTTGCTGAACACTGGGATAATGGGTATGCCTAGTATTCCCAAAGCTACACATGCCTTGCTGAACATTGGGATAAGTACACCCAGTATTCCCAAAGCTACACATACCTTGGTAAACACTGGAATAGGTACGCTCAGTATTCCTAAAGCTACACATATTTTGGTAAACACTGGGATAGGTACTCAGCGACTCTCACAGGTTTGCAGATGAGGGTGACACATCTGGACCAGTTCCTGTATGATGACTTTGTCCACATTGTAGTGCTGTACAATTTCAGTAGCATGAAGGACATAAAATATTAAATACGATCAAGTGGCATGGTGCCTCTGAGGGTGATGCCACTCACCATGACTACTGGTAGTAAGTACAGACTATTGCGTATGTACAATTGTTAAAGATGAGGCTTCTCCTAATACCATTCTGCTATTCCTCAGCTATAGCTCCAGGATTTTATGGTGGTCAAATTCACTGCAGGTAGTGGCTCATTTTGCAGACTTTATATGTTTCTGAATCTCCCCGACACATTGTTCACCTCATTTGCATACAGTAACTCCTTTATTTTAATACTGTTGCTCATTATTATGTCATTATACCTCCATTTATGTACAATGTGAGCAGCTATCTTGCTCACCATCCCCTTCTCATTCTCAGTGTGTCTGTGAATACCACACACCCTGAGCATAGTCACTTGTCATTCACAATTGCTGATTGCAGTTCAATTAAAATTTCGAAATCCCAATTGTGAATAAGTCCAGAGTAAGTGTAAAGTATATATATATTGTGTGTGTGTGTGTGTATGTATATATATGTATATATATATATATATATATATATATATATATATATATATATATATAAATATATGTGTCTACCTGAAAACGCCGAAAGTGCACAACGCCGACGACGAGAACACTGACACTGGAAGATCGCGGAGAAGACTGACAGTTGAGAATCCCGACACTGAGAACACCGACATGTTAAGGTAAGTGTGCAATAGGGACAGATGTTAGGGTCAGTGTGTGGGTAAGGTAAGTGTGTGATAGTGACGGACGTTAGGGTAGGGTGTGGGTCAGGTAAGTGTGCGATAGTGATGGACTTTAGGTTTAGGGGCAGGTTAAGTGAGTTAGGGTTAGGGTGCGGGTAAGGTAAGTGTGCGATAGTGACGGACTTGAGGGTTAGGGGCGGATTAAGTGAGTTAGGGTTAGGGTGCGGGTAAGGTAAGTGTGCGATAGTGACGGACCTTAGGGTTAGGGTTAAGGTTAATACATAGATAGTTGTGTATGTAAGGTTTAGTGGAGGTTTGTAAGGTTTTTAGTGTGCTTGTGTTGTGTGTGTTTTTTTCGGGACGGGCATTTGCTTTGTTGATTGTCGGGATTTTGGTTTGTCGGGCATGTGAAGTTTTGTGTTTTTGAACTTTCTTTTTTTTTGTCATTTTTTTCGTGTCGATTATTTCGTTGTTGGTGTTTTGGCTTGTCTGTGTTATCAGGTAGACCCATATATATATATATATATATATATATATATATATATCTCAAATACTCTAAAAGACACATATACAAAATTTTCTGCATAAATATTTATAATACCTGGTTCCATTTCTGTAAAATGGTGGGCAGAGAACTTCATGATATAAAGTACTAGTGACTGTGTTTTCTAGCAAGAGTAGCCATTTAGTACAGGATGAAATAACTGAAAAAAGCAATTGTAGGATTGTTAATGAATTTGATTTCATCCATTTCTTTATTATTACATTGCGTACCCATACATATGTGTCATGCTTGATGTTCCATACGATCATCGAAGTACAAGAAGGTGACACATGAGCACCATTTAAATTATTGTGGGTAATCACACTTCTGGAATATTTCTTAAATGAGCATTTCATGACATATGAAATATGTCAGTAGCAGTAGTTTTGAAATAATGGGTTTACAGAATGTACCTTAGGCCAGCCAAATCCATGTAAAGTCAAGCAAAAGTATTGAGTTACTTGATTTTCAGCAGAAATGCGTAATGTGATATTGGAACAGTGAAGCTCTAATGTACAGAGCAGTGCTTCAGAATGGATGTTTTTGGATATTATGTTCCATTTCTGAGGCATTCATTGCACAAAAATCTCATTATTGATGTTTTACTGGAAATGTCCATAATACACTTCACAATTCAGTTTTATGGTTAATTTATTATTTTTTTATTTTATTTTATTGTAGGGGCCATCCATGTGCATGAACATTACAAATTTCATCAGGAATTCACACCATGGTGAAATAAAATAGCTAAGACTTTCACAGACAGTGGTACTTAAAGATGAATATATTTCCTGAGGTTTTGTTCTGTCTCTAATACTGACAGTGGTCAGTCCTCCACTGCTCATGTTCCACTACATGCATGCCATGTGATTCCAGGTGTGTGTGACATGTGGACAGCAGCATCTCAGGTTTAATATGTGCTTTTGAGTCTGTATCCGAAATAATGCTAGTCGCCAGCCCTTATTGGTTTGTGTTTCACTCTCATTCATTTCTCTGTGTAATCATTAGGAGTAGGTATGTCATCATACTGTGGGAGAGGGTCTTTCCTTGAATTACATACCCCCTTTCCCCATCCCCTATTCAATGACTTCTAAGAATGCATGTTCTCAAGCATGATAAGCTGGAGGATGTTTGCCTTTACCCCTGTCCCTAAATAATGGTCCCTGTGTTAGACATCTTATGAGCAGCATTATAACTGTAGAATAGTTTGCATTACCTCTCATAATAAATATGAGATTGGCATCAACTGCTCACCGCACTCCTTACTGGTCTTCAGTTGTCTCTACCGTTGACTTTGCAAACAGGTATCTTGACCCTGTATTGGTAGGCTTTGCAGATTTAATGTGTTTCAGAATTTACATTTTCTTTCCCAAGTATTTCAGTCTTGAATATCACATTAGTTTTTTGTTTTTTTTTTAATTCTTTTCATTCCTCACAGCCTGCCGATAACCAGCCTTCCAACAATTGATCAGTCCACTCATTTTTTGTAATCAAAAACTGATTGCATGAGGCCAAGCAGTCAGTAGAATTTTTTTTCCTGCTTAGCCCCCAAACTGACATTCATGCTCATATCTCTGTGGGCCTGCTATACCGTTGCATGTAGGTATGCATATTGCCGTACATGTCTTTTGAAGGCTTCCATATGAACACGGCTTGCCAGGGACCATGTGTATGTCCCTTGCCCATTTGCTGCATTCCATACACAAATATCACCAGTAGATGACAACACTGCAGCTGATTGGACTGCCTCCATTCCCCAAGGATGGCCAAACGTAATTTGTTCATTCCCACCCTTTACCTCCACCCACCTCCTCCAGTGCCAGAAACACTAATCAGTCTTGTGTCATCCAGGATATAATCAGGGCTTTAGGCAGCCAGCCTCCATAAGTTATACTTTTCAGCAGACTTCACAAGTGGATGTAGAAAACCGCATACATAGACAGTAGTACCGGGCAGATAATGTCTTTTTTTTTTTTTTAGAGGGTGATTTCTTTGTCTGAAACATTGGATAGATGATTTTTCTTGACTTGTCTTTTGTCACATGTCTGTTATATTGTTACTGAAATTTATACAAGCACCCAATGAACAATATTGTTTCAAACTGCATTTATTTATTTTTTTCAAAAATCTTTATTTTGTATTAACAAATTTTTAACAATAACAAAGACAGTTGCCTAAAACAGATTGTCATACTATAAGATATGTATTTTGATGGTTGTATTACATTTTGTTGACATTACATGCAGAAATATTCCATTTCTTTTCTTCCACAAAGGTGAGTAAAATATTTATGAAAATACATGCAACTGTCAAATATATCTAAATCCTACTTCAGAATTTATACACTGTGGGTAGGAGTCATGCTCCATTTTCAGTCTTTCTAAATACTGACATAGTGTTATGTGTGTCGCATGTTGCCCCATATTTGATATATATAAAACAGAGATATATATATAAACTTGAAAAGGCATGTAGCTTCATAATTCCTTAACTTGGGAACTTCATGTGTTGGACATGCTTTTTGTTACTTGTGTATAATTACATACACGTCATGTTGCCACTGGCTTCTCCATGTTTGCCCGGTGCTGAAACTCTTGTAAACTACTTGCTCACTTGTGTTTGAGTGAAACAAACGGTTTGATGGAACCATAGTGCACTCACTGTTTTGGGGAGTTTCTCCCTTCCTTAATGTTGTGTGATAATGGAGTTTGTATATATGTTTTCAGGGTGTAGAGATGTGAGGGAGCAAGTTCCCCCTAAAAAAAAAATTGTTTTGTGCTGTTTATGACTTTGGGTATAATGCATGGCTTTCAGGGATATGCATCACTTATAGCAGAAGCATTATGCTTGAATGAAACCTACCTTTTAAGACATACTCCTTTAGATTTAATCTTTTGGGGCAATTGTATTCCATTTTCAGGAATATTCTGTGCACCAATGTTCTGTTATTTTTTTTTTCTGTCAGTCATGAACAAAAACCTCAACTGATATAAATACATATGTCTCCCGCGATGTTAGTTAACAGTTTGCTTCACAGCATTACTGTGTGTATGGTTTTGGTGCTGTTCAACACAAAGTCTTCATGGGGCTTAATTTAACTGTTGGGGAGGTGATATAAAAAGCAAGACTTTCTGTCTTCTGTTATTTCATATAAAGCATTGCTGATGTGAGGCAAAATGCTATGGGCACTATGTTTCGCACCTCTGTACATGAAGCTAAAACTTTGGAGTTAACTTGCTTAGGTCCACCAACCTTGATTACAGGAAAAAGCAGTTGCAGGCTTCTGTAACTGTGATACTGTATCGTCTATAATATTATGGTAAACATGAGTTAGCTAATAGGCAGTCTTATAATATGTGAAACAACCTTCTGAATGAATTCATGTGAAAGTACAGTCTCTTGAAAGAGAGAACCTTGTTTTTTTATTTATTTTCTTTGGAAAAAGATTATAAAGGCCAACCTTATGCAGAGTTGAAGACTGAAAGGAGGTTGTGGTTGACTACAGTGGAGATTCTGCACAAATTGAAATGTTCCAGTGAAATGTTGATTGGAGTTTTCTGCAGCAAACTGATCTGAAAAGACAGCACAATCCCATTGTAGCCCTAATGCTAAACCAGTGTTTTTGCAGACTGCTGCAGGCCTATCAGATATCACTTCTTGGTTTTGTCTTGATCTTGCAGTAGCTCCTAATCACAGGATTATAGGACTTTACTAGGCTATCAACTCAGATGTCATTTCAAGCCTAGTTGATTCATCCCAATGCAATACTATAGATGTGCTAGTCAGTACCCAGGATTGCATTTAGTAATGACTGCCCATGTCCAGGAGGGTTGTGGGCACTATCCCTGGTAAGAATTCACGGTGCCCCATCCACTCGTTCAGGTTCCTCTAGAATGTGAATTGGCAGCCTATTCCAAAGATGCAGCAGTCGCTGGGAGACAAATTCGTCCTTCCAGCATGTCCTATTTAAGTTGCAGGAATATTTAGGTCCCTGGAATGGATAGCTCTAGTTTCACTTGATTTGTGGATATGCAGCAAGTTCTCTAGGTTTGTGTCTGAGATTGCTCTGTAAGCCAGACATAAGTCTCCCTTAAGAAGTCTATACAATATAGGGTATAGTGACAGGGACTTTAGTTGGTCTGTGTACGGCATGTGTTGGAGTCCCTTGATCTTCTTTGTTAGAAACATCTGAGATCCCTCCAATTGCTGCAGGTGCTTTGCATGGTACATGCCGAATGGGGCATTATACTCAATTATGGTCTGGATTAGTGGCAAGTATAGAGAGGTTATAACCTCCTTTGCTCTCGAGGTGATGCCTTTTCTAATCAAGTGTGCTGAGCAGAAAGCCTTCCTTATTACAGTAGACACATGGTGGTTGAACTTAAGGTCGCAGTCTATATGCATTCCAAGCAAATAGTTTCAAGGATCAGTTCTAAACCTTCTGCGCCTTTTCCTCACTGCCATAAAGTCCCAAAGCTCCTTACATCTTTAAATATAAATTACAAAATTTGAAGTGTTTCCATTTAATTTAAAGTAAATTTACTTAAATTGCTTCCATCTGTTGTTTTCCCTGTAATGCTTTAAGATGACATGGCTTCCCAACTCAAAACTTTCAGCCTACAGCTATATCCCTGTTAAAGGCCTGCTGCAATAAATGTATTTTTGATGTTTTTAGGGCTGTTGCCGAACTGAGGTATGCAACCATACCTGAATTAAGCATGGCTATGACTATGTTTTAGAAGAAGAATCATGACATCTTTAAATCTCTGTAAATGTAACTGTACGATTACCTGATCAAACATCTTGTGCAAGCCAAATATTTTATGTAGTCTGTTTCAGCCATTATTAAACAAGTAATTTCTAAACTGCTTTTATCACGCATGTTCTTGTTTTTTTACTCTGCTGACCTCACTGCTTTGCCTTATATCACATGTACCTACAACTTTGTACCTGAGAACATACTTTGTCACATCCAACTGTCATCTTATTCTCTAAGGTATGCAGATGTTCTGTACAGTACTGTGTATTATCACTAAATTTTTGTAATGATTTGCATTGTAATATTGTAATGTTGTGGAGCTTTTCTCATTGGCCTGCAGTGAAATATGTCTATTTGGACATCCTTGTCATCTGAACATAAATAAATATGATTTTTTTCTCAAATTAGCCCTCTGTGGGAATTTGCAGTAATGACATTTCCTGTATCTCTTTAGTTCTGAAGTCAGATGCTAGTACATTAACAGTGAGTATGGTTCATCATGGCCTGCTCCTCCTTCCTTCCTTCGTGGATGTATAACAGATGTGCTGCAACCCTGCTTCATTTACATCCTTCTTTGTCATACTCTCTGACAAATCTGTTCTTACCCATTCACTCTTATAAGTGGTTATGTCAGTGCCTTCTGGGTTAATCAGCAAGTTAAACATGTCTTTATAAGTTTATTTCCTTATTCTGTTCCATACCCTTTATACTGTATACTTTTAACAGAATTGACTTATTTGATAATTTGGTTCATTATGGAGACTTTTCAGACACTGTGCACATACCTCAGGTTTAAGGATACATGTCACTAGTGAGACAGGTTTATATAGGAAATCATCCAGTATGCTTTTGGGAGGTGAGAAGAAACTGGAAGACCCAAAAAGACACTGAGAGAGCATGCAAACTTCACATAGGCAGCAATAAGATCAGAACCGAAACCGAGGACCTGGAACTGTGAAAAAGAAGTTTTAGTCACTGTGTCTCTGCCATACAAAGTTCTGCCCAGTACTAAGGCTCATCAGCTTTTCTTCCCTTTGTAAGCATTTAGGAAAGAATGATTTTGATCTTGGTATTTTTGTCCGTACACTGATGGATTTGTGAGTGGTATGGGTCTCTTTATAGCTGCCTTCTCCTAAGCCACTATTAAGCTTATTAATAATGTCCTGAAAAGACATGTTATGCACAGAAGTGACATACCTACTGCTGAATGTTGTCTTTTCAAGGCCGTGACACTTTTTCCCTTTATATCTCATGTAGCTTAAAGCAAAGGATGAACAGATCGCTTCTCTGCAGGAGGACCTGACACAGCTTCAGAAGCAATATTCTACCTGCTACTCTCAGGTAAGCTCACCCATATACAGTCCTGTGTCTTAATATTTCAGTACCTCCAACTTATTTCAACATTTTTGTACTTCCTAAGTGCAGTCGACACCACACTCTAACTTAAAATCTTTGAAAATGTTATTTTTTTATTTATCTATGGAATTGTTTATTTATCAGAAGTCTTTGTTACAAGGCATTTTATTTGACAAAAATAAAGTTGCATCCATTGTGTATGTGGATAAACATGACCCAATAACTGTATCACTTAATTTAGCAATTCCCTTTAAAACAGACAAAAAGTCCATTTAGTGTATGTAGAGCAATATGTATGTATACCTTTAAGAGGCTTTCTAGGGGCATGCACACTGAGCATGTGTGAGCCTGACTGCCATTTTGTAGTAAGCTGTTGAGATGTAAGCATGTATGTAGTCTATCAGTTAATCAGTTTGTTTATATTTTGTACTGCTGCTATCCATCTTGACGTGTTTCTTTGTAATAAAGCACATAAACAAGTTACTCTGCCTGTTTGCCTTCAATGAGAATCAAGATGAACAATAGTGTTATTCTAAATGGCTAATGTGATACGTAATTTCCTGATTAAAACAAGTTACAAACTACTCATGAGATTTTCCAAAGCCCTTATTTATGTCTTGATGTAGCAACAACCCACACCTGGGTGTGGGTAATGCGGGATTTACCCACGGTTGGTGTGGTTTGGGTTTAACATAGCGAAACAGTAAAAAGCAACGGAGATCTTGCTTTCTCCGTTGCTTTTTTTTTTTTTAAACCTGTATTTAAACCCATTTAAACCCATTTAACATAGCGAGACAGGTTTAAAAAAAAAGCAACGGAGAAAGCAAGATCTCCTTTGCTTTTTACACACTGTGTCGCTATGTTAAAGGAGTTTAACAGCGAGACAGCTTTAAAAAGCAACGGAGATCTCCATTGCTTTTTTTAAACCTGTGTCGCTATGTTAAACTCTTTTAACATAGTGAGACAGTGTTTTAAAAGAGACTTGTACTAATGGAAAAAGTCCGGGCGACCGGACCTTTTTCCATTAGTATAAGTCGATTTACAACGTGCGCGCTGGCCAATCAGCGTGCACGTTTTGGAATATTAATGGGGGGTCATGGTATAAAATGCGATTTGCAACAGAAAAAGTAACATTTGTGAAAGAAATAATAAAATAAACAGCAGTTTAGGGTTGCACGGGACAATGCACATTTCTGACAGCATATATGTAAATACTTAGAAAGCAGCATACAGTTTTTATTTATTATTTTTTGGCCTCCCTGTCTCAAATATCAGTCCCTTCCTCATTTGCTGATTTGTTTCCCTGCTGGCTAGCCATATTCAAATTACTAGTCTGCAATGAAAGCCAATCAGAAGCAAGCTATTATCCATGGATGTTTCATATTTTTTTTTTTTATAAATTCACCTTTATTTATATATTTATCAAGCAAAGTAAAAATAAAATGCACGTGTTCTCAGTCACACTACATATAATAACTATGATATAGAATAAATTTTATCATGCTAGTTACACAAAATCTCCACAGAACAGCATCTCACTGATAATGATTTAGAAAACAGAAGAAAGACATGATATACAATAAATCATATCCACTCAAACATGTCTCCATAAATTCTTTAAAGCTTTAAAAACCATGCCTGTTTTTCATCTGTATCATGGTTTAATCCTATATCTTTTTTATTATCCTTAAATTAAACTTTCATAATGCTAGTTATGAGTCAAACATTATTAATGTTTTCTGCATATGCTAATCTCTTTGCATCTGCAAATATCATAATATACCAGCAAACTGGACATTTTAGTACATAGGTTTATAGGTGTGTACTAGGCTAATGATGCATGTGGCCTTTATAAACCTAGCTGTGCAACCAAAATGTGACCCATAAGTTTGTATATTAGCTATTTTTTTATAGGAAGTGATTTTTGGCTTTGACATGGATTACTGATAACCTCTGTGCATCAGGGATATAGGCACCAGACTAGGGATGAATTTATGATTTCCCATCCATTGGTCCAAGTTATGCTTAAATGTGGTAAGGGAGGGATTTTCCTTCACAGAGAGAGCCTATTTCAGAGAATGGAAATTCTCTGAGAAACATATCTGTCTCTCCAACATTTCCTATGTATGCCATAAGCAAAATTTAGGTCTTTTAATCTAGTAGGTCTGATGCCGTTTGTTCATAGATTGGTACTAGACTATTGGCCATAGGGTCTATACAAGCCTAGCCATAACAATTCCCTGGCTGTTTCTTCCCACAGGATTTACTTCCCTAGACCCCTGTCTAGCACGGCAACTGATGTGATCCCGGGGTGAATTTCCTATCTCCCATCCAATCATCAAGGTTCCTTTTGAAGAGGGCCAAAGAGGTGCTCTGCTTGACATGTATGGGCAGTCTATTCCAGATTCTGGGGAGTCTCTGGGTCAGGAACCTATCCCTCCAGCATGTTTTGTTCATTGTAATGACAAGGTTTAGATCCCTGGAGCGTGTGTCTCTGAGGGATTGGGATTTCTTTAAGCTCTGGGTTTGACATGGTCTTGTACGTTAAACAGAGATTGCCTCTGAGTAAACAAGTATAGGTGGAGTTTTTTTAGACAGTCAGCATAGGGCATCTGCTTTAGGCCTGTGGTTCTTTTAGTGAGGTATTTTTGGGGCCTTTCCAGTTATTGCAGGTGTCTTGAGAGGTACATACCAAACAGGGCATTGTATTCTATAATGAGTCTAATGAGGGATGAGTACAGTGGGACAATGGCCTCCTTTTTTCTGGATAAAAAGCCCTTAGTGATGAGGTGTACCACATATCATTTCCTGACCGTTGTGGCAATGTTGTTATCGAAGGTGAGACCACTGTCCACCTGTGTCCCTAAGTCTCTTTATCACACTTTTGGTGTTTAGTGTACTGCCACCTATGTGGTAATTCACGGGTGCCTGTTTTTTCCCAAAGGGGATAACTATACATTTCTTGGCATTGAGCTTGAGCACATGGCTCTGGCACCAAGCATCTGTTTCTGTAAGGTCCTCTTGTAGAATAATGTGTAAAATAAATCCTAAAAGGAGATGCAAATACATTATAATCCAGAACCGTTTACAGTTTTAAAATTATATTTAATCTATTTATTAACATACATAACCAAAGTTGCTGCAGTTTTTAACCAACCCTGTTTAAGTTTTATATTCCACCAAAAAATTAAGTTCTCTCTGCGTGCGGATTTCATAACACTGAAAAAACTACAATAAACTGGTGATACTTCATCATCATCCCAAAAAGATATCACCACGACTTAATATGGTTTTGTCAGGGACAGATTTTGGAAGCTGAGCCATTTCCAAGTCCATGCAGCTTACCCAAAAACCTGGCTAAAACTTTCAACACACAACACCCACACTTAAATACTCCTTAACCACAACTGCCCTGCATTCAGCCAAGAATATGGACTTAATGCAGAACACCAACACACAACACCCACACTTAAATACTCCTTAACCACAACTGCCCTGCATTCAGTCAAAAATATGGCCTTAATGCAGAACACCAAAAGCAATACTCTAAGATGTATTAATCTTAGTAACAGAGATCAATAAAGAAGTTTAGATGGCTTCCAGCTGTGGCTAGAACCAACTACTTTTAAACTAATTAATCTTCAAACTGTTCAGTGGAAGCTGCTGTCCACCTCTATGAAACAAATTAACTGAACAAACTTAGTACTTATGAACTCAACAGACTTCAATATGTTTTAGCAACTTGTGAATATTCCTTTAATAAACCAGCCTCACCATACTAGAATAACTTGCATAACAGAATTTCTTCCTCAAAAGCATTACCAATACTTATGGGGGAAAAATGTACAATAAAATTATTACAAAGCTACTTGCTTCAGAAAATCCGATCCATCTTTCTCCATCATCCTTGTGCTTTACATATACAGTTAACCCGAAGTTATCTGCACATTCCATTCATGTCAATCCACATCCAGACTCACATTCAAGTATTTTTAAGTTCATTTTGTATATTTTATACTGTAAAAGAAAAAAAAACTTGTCTATTTTATTGACTTTATTGTTAATATTACCTGTGTATTTATACTTTACCTTGGGGCATGGGTTGCGACTAAAATGCGTCACATTGCAGCCTACCCAACCTGTTAAAAAACAAAACAAAGAAATATACCTCATAATGGGATCATTAATAAATTCAGGAATCTTGGGGTAAATGAATCCAAAACAAAGTGGGCCCACAACTGGATACATACACCATCATACACAACAATTAAGAAAAGGAAGATGTATAACTTCACCACAACCTGTCACCAGAGGAGGTTCTCAAGGGTCTGCCCAGGGGCAACTCAGTTCTGGTACCCTTCAACTTAAGATGTCAAAAGTGACTCTAGAATCTAACTCAAATATACAGCAGAATGCAAACATTAAAATACTGCCTTAAACACCCACTGATACCACCCAAACCTTAAACACTTTACATTACCCAAAAATGTTATAATACAAACGACCACACCTTCAGGTGTCAAAAAAGCAGCATTCTGGCATTTTGCACACCCCCAACAGCTAAATATATATATATATATATATATATATACACACACACACACACACACACACACACACATATAATCACTGATATCAAAATTTTAAAAAATAACTAACTTGCATAAAATATTACAACCGTAGCACTTTGATGTGGCTGTCTTTCATTTAATACTGATACAGCCAGTACTATCTGCAAAGCACATGAGGCTGCCCACCTAATCCTCAATGAATGACAATGAATTAAACACCCCTTTACAAGGCCTTATTAGAATAATGTACTTAATTTTTTCAACCTACCCACACTCCACCTACTGCAACTGTATTAAGGGCCAATTAAAACGTTTCAAGATTTGTGTTACAAAAACCTTAGCAGTTCTCCTCTCTGTTATCTCATCTTCTCAGGTAAACCAAAGATTGGCAAACAGTGCATTAACAGAGCCCTTGGTCTCGACAGGAAAGTGTTCCCACACTCTTGCCCACACCTGAATGGCAGGGTAAATTTACTCAACACCCTCTCCTGAGCAAATTTACACTACTCTTATGACTAGGCAAATAGACAGTGCAGTCCCCTGATAGGAAATGTTGTACTTGGCCACCATGTGATTTGGGCAACACTCCTATGTACACAATGTCAAAAAAAGGATGTGCAAAATGTTCATCTGAGCTGGGTCCAAGGATGCCTTGTATGCCAGGCATATGTCGCCTCTCAGCAGTCTGTATGAAACCAAATATAGAGAGAGGGCAGTGAGGCAATCTGCTTAGGGCTTTGTGTTTACTGCCTGTATATTTTTTTTGTAAGGAACTTTTGTGGACATTCCAATTGCTGCATATATCTGATGAGGTGCATGCTGAACGGAGCATTATACTCTATGATTGTTCTCACAAAGGCTGAGTACAGTGGTATGATGACTTCCCTGGACCTAGATACCATGCCCTCACTTATAATATGAGTAACACAGAAGTTTTTTTTTATTACTTTGGACACAGGTTGGTCGAATGCTAGGTTACAATCTGCACGAGATCATAGATCCCTAACAAGTGAGTCAACTCTTAGGGGTGTTTTATTGATGGCATAGTTTCCTAAAAGGAAAACTAATGCATACTTTGGGACCAGTCATTTGCCTGTGTTAGATTTTCCTGTAGGGTATTTTCAATTTGGTGAGATTCTTTGATTGCTTGCAACTTGCAATCATCTGTGACTTTGGTCAGCCAGAGGTCTTTAACATTGACTTTGATCTCAAAAAGTAGATGCCAAAGAGGAGTGGGCCCTGCACAGAGCCATAAGGGACTCCACTGGGGACCACACTCTTTGTAGAGGTGGCCTTACCAATCCTAACCTTCTGGGTCCTATTCATAAAGCAGTTGGCTATCCACTGCATTAAAAGGTGTTTATGCCTAGTTTTGTAAGTTTGTTAATGATTCCTGCATGGGGTATTGTATCAAATTCTTTAGCCAGATGAAGGTAGGCAGTATGCGCTGCTTTACTATTGCCTTAGTGACCCTTTCAAAGAAGTCCACCAGGTTCAGTAGGCATGGCCTTCCTTTGATAAAGCTAAACTGTGATGAATCCAGTGAATGGTAGTCTCCTATGTCTTTCTTGATTCATTTCCATGATAAGTTTTTCCATGAATGTACAAATAATATTCAGACTAATGGATTTCTGTTTTCCTGGATCTGTTGATGACCCTATATTATAAAGGGAGATGATCATTGCAGTCCTCCAGTCTAATGGCAAAACCAGCTTTGAGACTATAGTTAAAGATTAACAACAGTGGCCCCAAAAAGTTATATTTTAAACTATTCATGAGGCATCCCAAGTTATCAAGGACCATCATGGCTGTGTTGTTGGCTTTAACAAGCACAGCCAGGACAAGCTGTCTTGATATAGTGGGGCAGGTTATGTTTAAGGGTATTTATTGGGAGATGGCTGGTAATAACTGGGGAGTAAAGTTGGAATTGAATTTGTCACCCAACAGGTTCTCTATATCACCCATCAATTCAGCACACAGCTGTATGCTGCCCTTAAGGTTTCTGACATTGCTGAATAAGTCCTTAAGGTTGTATTTTGCCTGGGAGGGTATCTTTACCTTGACATTGGCTTTTTTGGCATAATTAACCCTCTTAGTTGCCTGTTTAGTTTGATAAGCATGTTCTAATCTTTATGGGAGTTACTCTTCCTGATTTTGCCATTTTTTCTTTGTTTTGTTGTGTATCATGCTTAATTTAGGATGCCAGCAGGGCAGTTTGCTTTTGGAGTTAGTTATGGGCTTACATCTGCTAGGTACAGCAGCCTCTCTGCAGCCATTGACACGGTTGTACAGAGTTTCTGTGAACAATTTTGTATAGGTTGCTGTGTTCTCTGAGTTTCGGGAGTATTGAATTTTGACAGGCTATTGCTTAACAATAGGAATTTTGCCTTGGAATTATTTCTGATTATTCCTTGGTTTTCTGGGGGTTACTGAGTTAATTTTAATTTTGATGGAGTCAGCTTTATTGTTGAAACTTACCAGGGAGGACGTGACATTGGTTGGGTGCAGCATTCTTCCATATTTGTGAGTCTTTGTATTTACGAAGTCCAGGAATCTCTGTGCCTGCAAAATTGAGGCCGTGTAGGATTCCCAGTCTGTAGAAAGGTAATTAAAGTCTCCCATGAGTAGGGTGTTTGGTTGAATGGTAAGTGTCTCCAGTAGGTCCAAGGATTCCTCTCCATATCTCTTACCAGGCAAAACTCTGCCCAAGCTATTATCACAGATAACTCCAGTGCTGGGCTAAACCTTCACCTCTGCAAATGTATCTAATCTTCTCACTCATAACCCTGAGAAATCTAGACCTTTACATGCTTTCACTGATTTCACAGCTGCTTCTAACTAGAATGTATAATCAAAGTAGATACTGTATTATCTGATAAGAACCTAACGCTTTCATTGGACACATTCATCTTCAGTTTCGCCTCGATGAATGAACAGTTGATAATGATCCTGCTCCTCAGCCCATTCTGTCTGCATATTTGTACAGGTAATTTTATTTGTTACTGTTATTACATTTTACACTGGGTCATCTTAATGCACAGATTCCTAGTCGAAAGCCATGTGTAAATATCTCAAAAACCTGTAACCAAGAAAAGAAAGATCCAGATCTTCTTATGAATACCAACATAAGTGCAAGTAATCATATAAACAGGCCTCTCAAGTACTGAACCATCCACTCACTAACTTTATATAAAAGGTCTGGGCTTATCCAGAGTGTTGTCCAATCAGATTCTGTTTTGTGACCACTCACAGGTTTACCAATAACAAGTTAAACGATTATGCAGACTAAACTCCATAGCATCATATTTAAAAGCCAATCATTCTATCTTAGCAGCTTCCCCTAAAAAGAAATATGTTTGTTTAAAAAGGAATCTAAACATATCTTTTATATCAGAAAGTCTTCATTACATATGACTATCAAGCTTACCTCTTGATTGATCTATAAATTCTTAGATACAGCTTCCAAATAAGAGTCAGATGTCATCATTCTCTACTGTAGCAAGAGACCATTCCCCTTATGGGCCATCCCTCTAGGAGTTCTTCTTCATAAGGGCACAAGCTATCAGCTCATAGATTCCTCCAGCAACTTGAATAAGGTGTCAAGAGTGAGCCATCATCTAGTGTGAGAGGGTACCGTTTTCATCACAATCAATTCTGTTTGCCTTTCATCCATATTTGACAACCCCATATCTGAAATTATCAAAGGGTCGATCCCATATCAGGTTAGCATTACCTTTCCATAGTGATGTCCCTGCCATACATACCAGGAAGCTCTACATCTCAAAATCCAAGTTCCATAAGTATTGATCCTTTCACACCATAGTTTCACCCCTAATTTCTTAGATATTGGTGTCTCAAAAGTGTCACGGACAAATAAAGCTCCACTAAATACATGAACAAATTGCTAATATATTGCAGCTGAATACAATATCCTTATCCCTTAGTCAGACCTAAATGTTAATCATCAGTTGTTAATATCAAAAGAAAACTCAATGAAAATAAAGCATTATTTTCTTCTGTAAACCATGACCCACCCAAATAGCAAAATTCAATCAAATGCTGTAAAACCAGATTATACCTTTATGGTGAGAGTGAAGTCAAATTTCTGGAATAATCATTGTAGGACATAAAATGCAATGATTACTAAATAAAGATGTTCTTTGTGTTTCACTGTTGCAGTCATCACATTTTGGTTATCCTGCCAGGTGTAGCCCTCAGTCGGCCCGAATACCAGAGGCTTAGTATTTCTGTGTCGGTTGCTATCGCTCCAGGACTGATGTCAGGTCGTCAGTGGTATAAAATCAGACAGCCGATGCCATTACACCAGTCTTTTTTGCTGAGGAGCCCGAAGCAGAAGCAGTTTACATGAGTGCTGGTTGGCCGCTACCTGAGTTTTCGTTTACGAATTGAAGTTGAAGTCTTTTAAAGCTAAGTACCGGGGATCCTTTTTTCTTGCTCTAACCGATGTCAGAAAAAGTTAATAATTGTCTCGCCTGTGGAAAGCAAATACCACACCGAGACTTCCATTCTTACTGCATCACCTGTTTAGGCCCAGACCACAACGTCCCTTGCTGTCACTTTTGTACTTTCTTCAACGCCAGAACTATACATCATCGGGCCCTTATTGTAGCTAGATATTTTCGCTCTCAGTCCTCGAATTCCGATATGGCTTCAGTAAGCCATCCGACTACCAATCTTCCCAAAAAACATAAGGATAAAGACAGAGACAGAATGCACAGGTCCAAAACTGCCAACGATGCTTCTGCTAAGCTAGTCGTCAGTTCTCCGGTCCTCAGTGATGTGCTTTTGCAGCCCCTGATGCCCACTTCTGTGGATTTGCAGGCCGCTACCGAGACCCTTTCAAAGTCCGGTATGCCGTGAGACTCTTCTTCAACTAAGGATCCTGTGGATGTCTCTACCTTGGATGGGTCCAGAGCCGCTGAGCAGGCACCGGCTTCCGAGGAAGTACTTCGCACTACTAATACTCGGCACAGACTGATGACTTATTTTGTGTCTTCAGTTCTTTCTAAAACTACTGAGTTTCTAAGCCCCAGGGTACAAACTATGCCCAAAAACACGACGACCCAAGCTCAGACACCTGCTTCCTTGCCTCAGTCTCAAATGCTTAAAATGGTGGAAGACCTTATTATGCTTATTAGGGGAAGTCAGGTTTCCCCTTCCAAAGGAAAAATAGACTTGTCCCCAGTAGTTTTATCTGAACAGGAATCAGCTGACTCTGATGCTTCTAAATATGAAGACATGCAGCCCCTTTCTGCTTATGAGGATTCTGATGCAGAGAAATTCATTCCTTCTGCCTCTCCACCTGAGGATTTTTCTTTTGGGGAAACCCTTCATACTTTAAGGGAGAATTTCCAATGGGAATGTCAAGACTATCCTCAGTCAAAAAAGAGACTCCGTGAATTCTTAGATTTACCACAGCACAGACCTTTGGCCATTCCTCCTGTCCTGGATGTTGTGGATGATGGTTTTATGGAATCCAGTTTGACTCCTGACACCCTTCCTCCTGCTCTCAGAAAACCTAACAAGTACTACAGAGTCCCTGACTCTCACAAATTCCTTTTCAAAAATCCTACTGCTGACCCAGAGGTCATCTCTCAAGGACCTAAAGGAATTAAAGCAACCTCAGCTAAGAATCCCACCCCCTCAGACAGAGAATCCCGAGCTTTAGACAGATGGGGTAAAAAAGTATTCACCTCTGCTACTCTTGCTATTAGAGCATTAAATTGTCAGTTCCAGATGCTGAAATATCAGCAGCATACCATGGAACTCCTCAAACAAAAAATATTGTCCTTTCCTGCTTGTGCAGAAACTAAAGAATTACAAGAGCTTATGCATTCTGCAAGTCAAGTTACTAAGCACACCTTGCAATGTGGCTTTGATGCCCTAGAAACATCTTGCAGGGCAGCAGTCACTGGTTCTGTCCTTAGAAGGCATGCTTGGCTTAAGGAACAGACCTTGCCAGACCATGTCAAATCCAAATTATTGGACGCACCATTGAACAAAGACAATTTATTTGGCACCAAGGAAGAAGAGGTCTTAAAAAAGATGGAAGAAAAAGCTAAATCTATGCAGACAGTTAAAGACGACTTAGAGGTCCAGCCTCCGAAGTTCAGTAGGCATTGCCGCTCCAAGCACTGGTCCTTTCTTGCCCCCTCCAGGCCTGCTCAGCCCAGAACAAGGGGAAGCAGACCCCCCCAGACAGCAGCCCCAGGGAATGCAGAGATCTAAGCAATTGAGTTCCTCCTCTTCAAAAACAGGCAGTGCAAAGCCACCCCATTATGGTAAGAACTCACAATGACTTTACACTTCCTTACCTCTGCCCACCTGCTTGTGCCCCTAGGAGGAAAAGTCTCCTTCCATGAAAGCAACTGGGCCTGTATTACCAACGACCGATGGGTCCTCAACACAGTGTCCCAGAGATACAGATTTTATTTCCACACTCTGCCAACCCCAAAAGGGTTCCCAGATCTTCCTCCAAACCAGTGAGCAGAGGCCAAAAAGCAGCTTCTTCCTATGCTTTCCAAGGATGCTTGGTTAGCCAACTTAGACATAAAAGAGGCCTACCTACACATCCCAATCAGGGAATCTTGCAGGAAATATCTACGTTTCAGGGCAGGATCTATGCACTTTCAGTTCTCTGCGCTTCCCTTTGGCTTATTCACTGCTCCCAGATTTTTCACAAAATGCCTGGCTCCAGCCATTGCCTTTTGCAGACAAAAAATATTCAAATTTACTCCTACTTAGACGACTGACTGATTCAGGCGGACAGTCAGGAAAAGCTGTTACAGCACCTGACCTTTGTAAAGGACCTACTAGCCTCCCTGGGGGTATACGATCAACGAAAAGAAATCAAAACTAGTAACCACACAAAAAATTGTATTTCTGGGAACAAGCCTGGACACTGCATCCCAGATGGCATTCCTTACTCCAGAAAAACAAGCCAACCTGATGGACTACTTTTCTCAACTAGCCACCAAAACCCAGTTATCCACAAGGAAAATCCTGCAAGCTCTAGGGTTCATGGTCTCCTGCATTCTACTCATTCCATATGCCAGACTGCATATGAGGAAACTACAATGGTACCTAAAAAGCCTTTGGTGTCAACACTCTCAAGGCCTGGAAACTATCATACCAATGATACCTTGTCTAAGGAAAGATTTTCTTTGGTGGGCAGCAGCATGCAACCACAACAAGGGACTTCCCTTCTCACAACTCCACGCCGCCCAGACCCTCAACACAGATGCATCAGACTATGCCTGGGGTGCACACCTGGATGGCAGGTGCATTCAGGGCCATTGGAGCCCAACTCAAGTACATCTACACATCAACCAAAAAGAGATGCTAGCAGTTCAGCATGACCTGACAACTTTCAGACCCCTACTCTCCCCGGGGCCTCTACTGATCAAAACAGACAACACCACAGTGGTGTGGTATATCAACCAGTAGGGAGGGACTCACTCTTATCCTCACTGTAGGCTCACCATGACCCTTTGGCACATGGCCTCAGCCATGCAACTACACCTGCTAGCACTATTCCTGCCAGGCTCCCTAAACTCTCTGGCAGACAACTTAAGCAGAAACTTGCTAGACCCACACAAGTGACAGCTAGACCACAGAACCTTCACCCTTGTAACCCAGTAATGGGGCACCCTGAAGGTGGACCTTTTTGCCTCCCACTCCAATCTTGAGCTCAGCAA